>NC_085990.1:50468686-50666186 GCF_030014385.1 Trichomycterus rosablanca | reverse complement strand
CAGTCCATTCTTTTCTATTCCATTATCTTCTATTCCATTCCATTCTTTTTTATTCTATCCCATGCTATTATCTTCTATTCTATTCCATTGTCTTCTATTCCATTCCATTCTTTTGTCTTCCATTCCATTCCATTCTATTCTCTTCTCTTCTATTCCATTTCATTCTATTCTATTATCTTCTATTCTATTCCATTCTATTCTATTCCATTCTATTCTATTCCATTCTATTCTATTCTATTCTATTATCTTCTATTCTATTCCATTCCATTCTCTTCTATTATATTCCATTCTTTTCTATTCTACTCCATTCCATTCCATTACCTTCTATTATTTTCCATTCTCATCTATTTCATTCCATTCTTTTCTATTCTATTCCATTCTATTATCTTCTATTCTATTCCATTCTCTTCTATTCCATTTCATTCCATTCTTTCCTATTCCATTCTCTTCTATTCCATCCTCTTCTATTCTATTCTTTTTTATTCTATTCCATTCCATTCTATTATTTTCCATTCTCATCTATTTCATTCTATTCTTTTCTATTCTATTGCATTCCATTCTATTATCTTCTATTCTATTCCATTCTTTTCTATTCCATTCTCTTCTATTCCATTCTTTTCTATTCTATTCCATTCCATTCTATTATTTTCTATTCTATTCCATTCTCCTCTCCTCTCCTCTACTCTCTTCTATTCTTTTCATTTCTATTCCATTCCATTCTATTCCATTCTATTATCTTCTATCCCATGCTATTATCTTCTATTCTATTCCATTGTCTTCTATTCCATTCCATTCTTTTGTCTTCCATTCCATTCTATTCTCTTCTATTCTATTCCATTTCATTCTATTCTATTATCTTCTATTCTATTCTATTCTATTATCTTCTATTCTATTCCATTCTATTCTATTCCATTCCATTCTCTTCTATTATATTCCATTCTTTTCTATTCTATTCTATTCCATTCTATTATCTTCTATTATTTTCCATTCTCATCTATTTCATTTCATTTCATTCTTTTCTATTCTATTCCATTCCATTCCATTCCATTCCCTTCTATTATTTTCCATTCTCATCTATTTCATTCCATTCTTTTCTATTCTATTCCATTCTATTATCTTCTATTCTATTCCATTCTCTTCTATTCCATTTCATTCCATTCTTTCCTATTCCATTCTCTTCTATTCTATTCTTTTTTTATTCTATTCCATTCCATTCTATTATCTTCTATTATTTTCCATTCTCATCTATTTCATTCTATTCTTTTCTATTCTATTGCATTCCATTTTATTATCTTCTATTCTATTCCATTATTTTCTATTCCATTCTCTTCTATTCCATTCTTTTCTATTCTATTCCATTCCATTATATTATTTTCTATTCTATTCCATTCCCTTGTATTCCATTCTCCTCTCCTCTCCTCTCCTCTACTCTCTTCAATTCTTTTCATTTCTATTCCATTCTATTATCTTCTATTCTATTCTTTTCTATTCTATTCCATTCCATTCCATTCCATTCTATTCTTTTCTATTCTTTTCTATTCTTTTCTATTCTATTCCATTCCCTTGTATTCCATTCCCTTCCCTTCCCTTCCCTTCTATTATCTTCTATTCCATTCTATTCTATTCCATTCTATTATCTTCTATTCTATTCTATTCCATTCTCTTCTATTCTATTTTATTCTATTCTATTCTATTCTATTCTATTCTATTCTATTCTATTCCATTCTCTTCTTACTTTCTGTCTGGAGTTTGCGTGTTCTCCCCGTGTCTGTGTGGGTTTCCTCCAAGTGCTCCTGTTTCCTCCCTCAGTCCAAAGACGTGCAGTCAGGGTAACTGGAGATGCTAAAATTCTCTAGATGTGATTGTGTGTGTGTGTGTGTGCCTTGTGCTGGACTGGCGACCTGTCCGGGCTGTTTCCTACCTTCTGCCCACTTGCAGTACCCACTACAACCCTAAACAGGATAAAAGAGGTGGTAAAAATAAAACAAACATTGATCTGGCATGTAAGACACAGTACAAGGGACAGTGGTAGCCTAGTGGGTAGAGCTTTAGGCTGTGAGTTAAAAGGTTGCAGGTTTGAATCCTGGTTCAGCCATGCAGCCACTGTTGGGCTCTTAAGCAAGACCTTTGTCCCTCTTAGCTTTTGGGGTGCCGTACAATGGCTGAGCCTGGGATTTGACCCCAGGTTCCAAACAAGGTGGGATTCATACTGAACATGTATAACTGTATATACAACAAATAAAGGCTTTCGCTTTCGCTTTCTCTTCTCTTCTCTTCTCTTCTCTTATTTTATTCTGTTCTCTTCTATTCTATTTTATTCACTTCTATTCTATTTTATTCTATTCACTTCTATTCTATTTTATTCTCTTCTCTTCTATTCCATTCTATTCCATTCTATTCCATTCTATTCTATCCCATCCCATTCTCTTCTATTTTATTCTCTTCTCTTCTCTTCTACTTTATTCTATTCTCTTCTTTTCTATTTTATTCTCTTATATTCTGTTCCATTATATTCTATTCTATTCCATTCCATTCTCTTCTATTCCATTCCATTCTCTTCTATTTTATTCTCTTCTCTTCTACTTTATTCTATTCTCTTCTATTCTATTTTATTCTCTTCTATTCTATTCTATTCCATTCCATTCTCTTCTATTCCATTCCATTCTCTTCTATTTTATTTTTTTCTATTTTATTTTATTCTATTCTCTTCTATTCTATTTTATTCTATTCCATCCCATTCTCTTATATTCCATTCCATTCTCTTCTATTCTACTCCTTCCATTCCATTCTATTTTATTCCATTCTATTCTAATCCATTCTCTTCTTTTCTATTCCATTCTATTTTATTACATTATGTTATATACCATTTCATTCTCTTCTATTCTTTTCTATTCCATTCTTTTCTATTCCATTCTATTCTATTCTATTCCATTCTATTTTATTCTATTCTGTTCTATTTTATTACATTCTATTCTCTTCTAATCTATTTTCTTCTTTTATAATCTATTCCATTCCATTCTATTTTATTCTATTCTATTTCATTCCATTTTCTTCTGTCATTCTATTCTCTTCTCTTCTATTCCATTTTGTTTCATTCTATTCCATTCTATTCTACTCTATTCCATTCTATTCTAATCTATTCTATTCTATTTTATTCCATTCCATTTTATTCTATTCTAATCTATTCCATGGATCACATTTGACATACAGACAGGTGACAAACTGATGGAACAACAAGCACAGACTGTTTAATCCTGTCAGTCAAATCACTGGAACAGTTACTTGAGCAACACAGTCACATATTTTGTGTGTTTGATTTATAACCTTATTTACTGCTGTCTATATTTAAAGTGACCTACAATCATTTATTGTAAATCTTTTTTTTATCATTTTTGAAGCAATGCTAGCTTAGCAATTAAAGTACTGGAACCTATAATATGAAGGTCGCTGATTCAAGCCCTACCTCCACCAAGTCGCCAGTGCTGAGCTTGTGAGCAAGACATTAACTGTCATTTGCTTTGGATAAAAGTGTCTGCTAAATGCCTTAAATGTTTATACATTTTTATCTTGCAGTCTTGATCTAAAATTGAGGTCAGCTGGGTCTGTTCAGCATTTTTATACATGCAAAAAATCACTGTAAACCATAAACCAATGGTACTGTATCATGCAGTACAAGGATTTATGCAGCTCTTAGTTCTCTGATGTCCATGAAATTCATTTTAACTGTGCATGATTCACATGAATAAATGTTTCTTAAGAGACGTAGACTCATCATTTTTGAGTTTTTAATAATAACACTATTATATTAATAATGTTTTTTGAAAAGTAAAAAGTGCCTTTCAAGACACCCAAGGGCACCGTACACTCACTCACTCACTTTCTCAACCAGGGGAGGGGGTGTCTGGAGCCTATCCCGGCTTTTCAATGGGTGCAAGGCACACAGTAACACCCTGGACGGGGTGCCAGTCCATCGCAGGGCAGACACACATACACACACCCATTTACTTATAGGGCAATTCAGTGTCTCCAATTAACCTGACTGCATGATTTTGGACTGTGGGAAGAAACCGGAGCTCCCGGAGGAAACCCACACAGACACGGGGAGAACATGCAAACACCGTCCCACCTGGGATCGAACCCAGGACCTTCTTGCTGTGGGGTGACAGTGCTACCCACCGAGCCACCTGAGCACTGTACAATAAAAGTTAAAAAAATCAAAGTACAGGGTGGGCCATTTATATGGATACACCTAAATAAAATGGGAATGGTTGGTGATATTAACTTCCTGTTTGTGGCACATTAGTATATGGGAGGGGGAAAACTTTTCAAGATGGGTGGTGACCATGGCGGCCATTTTGAAGTCGGCCATTTTGGATCCAACTTTAGTTTTTTCAATGGGAAGAGGGTCATGTGACACATCAAACTTATTGAGAATTTCACAAGAAAAACAATGGTTTTAACATAACTTTATTCTTTCATGAGTTATTTACAAGTTTCTGACCACTTATAAAATGTGTTCAAAGTGCTGCCCATTGTGTTGGATTGTCAATGCAACCCTCTTCTCCCACTCTTCACACACTGATAGCAACACCGCAGAAGAAATGCTAGCACAGGCTTCCAGTATCCGTAGTTTCAGGTGCTGCACATCTCGTATCTTCACAGCATAGACAATTGCCTTCAGATGACCCCAAAGATAAAAGTCTAAGGGGGTCAGATCGGGAGACCTTGGGGGCTATTCAACTGGCCCACGACGACCAATCCACTTTTCAGGAAACTGTTCATCTAGGAATGCTCGGACCTGACACCCATAATGTGGTGGTGCACCATCTTGCTGGAAAAACTCAGGGAACGTGCCAGCTTCAGTGCATAAAGAGGGAAACACATCATCATGTAGCAATTTCAAATATCCAGTGGCCTTGAGGTTTCCATTGATGAAGAATGGCCCCACTATCTTTGTACCCCATATACCACACCATACCATCAATTTTTGTGTTCCAACAGTCTTGGAGGGATCTATCCAATGTGGGTTAGTGTCAGACCAATAGCGGTGGTTTTGTTTGTTAACTTCACCATTCACATAAAAGTTTGCCTCATCACTAAACAAAATGTTCTGTGTAAACTGAGGGTCCTGTTCCAATTTTTGTTTTGCCCATTCTGCAAATTCAGTGCGCCGATCTGGGTCATCCTCGTTGAGATGCTGCAGCAGCTGGAGTTTGTAAGGGTGCCATCTGTGAGTAGCTAATATCCGCCGAAGGGATGTTCGACTGATGCCACTCTCCAGTGACATGCGGCGAGTGCTATGCTGTGGGCTCTTGCTGAATGAAGCTAGGACAGCCACTGATGTTTCTTCATTAGTGACAGTTTTCATGCGTCCACATTTTGGCAAATCCAACACTGAACCAGTTTCACGAAACTTGGCAAGCAGTTTGCTAACTGTAGCATGGGAGATGGGTGGTCTCGTAGGGTGTCTTGCATTGAAATCTGCTGCAATGACCCGGATACTGCGTTCACCAGACATCAACACAATTTCTATCCGCTCCTCACGTGTTAACCTCTGTGACATGTCAATGGCTGTAAACAAAGAGAAGCTTGTAAATAACTCATGAAAGCATAAAGTTACATTAAAACCAAGCACACCATTGTTTTTCTTGTGAAATTCTCAATAAGTTTGATGTGTCACATGACCCTCTTCCCATTGAAAAAACTAAAGTTGGATCCAAAATGGCCGACTTCAAAATGGCCGCCATGGTCACCACCCATCTTGAAAAGTTTTCCCCCTCCCATATACTAATGTGCCACAAACAGGAAGTTAATATCACCAACCATTCCCATTTTATTTAGGTGTATCCATATAAATGGCCCACCCTGTACATTTACAGACATGGAAACTCTATACACATAATTAAGGCCCTACTGAAATTAAACGAACTTCAAGGTTTGTGTTTAGCGAATTTACGTTTTTTATTCGTGTAGCGTTCAAGTGCCTCATGTTTACTGGTTAATCTGCACTATGAGATGTCCTAGCAATCCTACAGCAATTCAGTAAGCAATTGGTTAGTCAAAATGTCCAGTTTTGTTTGTTTACTGGGATTTCATGTTTTACACTTTGGTTACATTCATGACAGGAACGGTAGTTACTCATTACACAAGATTCATCAGTTCACAAGGTTATATCAAACACAGTTATGTGGGAGGAAACCGGAGCACCCAGGGGAAACCCACACAGACACGTGGATGTCCAAGATGTCGATGTGTAAAAACACGACTCAGGTAACTGAGTTTGAAAAAACTCCCAACCACTTTATTTGTTCTCTTTTTACACTGAATGTTGTGTACTGTAGAAACATTTTCCCGTGTCGTGTAAAGCAGCAGGCCTTGTGCTGCGGAGAGAGGACGGCTCCCACCTCCTCTCGCTTTGGCATGTGGTGCGCTGCAAATCCAGCCCCAAGGTCATGGTGGAGGAGGTTTTAATGGCAGTAGGAGAACGAAATAAAATGCAAAAACACTGTATGCATCCCCAATGCACAAAGCAGTCACGGTGTTCGTGCAAGAGCAAGAACCTGTAAACAAGCTTGTTGAACAACATCACGGAGATTTCTGTGCTGTTTCTGTGCCGGCTTCCACAACAACAAACGTCCTATTTCTAATCTTCTGTGATTTATTCTCAATGGATGCACTGAAAGAGAATGGATGCATTTCAGAAGAATAGTAAGCAACATAAGAATGATTCCTCTGAACTGTAAAACCTCCAATTTAAAACATTTAATGTCATTTTGAATGTCTTTAAAAGAACCAACTCTGGACATTCCTTTCAGAGTGCTATATGAAAACAGATCGTACGCATTATATGCGTACGGGGAACATCGGGTGCTTTGAATGTTGAAATATCAGGCATAAAATGGTTATTTGCCCACACACATTTCCCAGTGGCAATGAAGCCGGGACCAGCAGGGAAGGTGGAAGTCAGGAAAGGCATGAAATAGATAGATAGAAATAGTCTGATAAAAATAGTAGTAGGACAAAGCAAAATCTATTTAAATGGATTACAGTAAATACACTGGTAACAAATGAGAGCGGAGAGCTATCAAACGCAGCCGGTGAGCGTGCTACAGACCTGACCAGTCAAAGCAGTAAACACAATGCAGCAGCTGTAACAAACTTGTGACGAGTCCCATGTCTCCTCAGCAATAAACGTACATTCAGTTAAAACAGGCATCAGAAAAGGAACAGCCAGCCAGTGAGCAGGATACGGGGGGGGGGGGGGGGGGGGGCAGTGAGAAATGTAAGCGACATGTTTGAAATAAAGAGCATACGGAGGATGATGATACCTTATCACAAACCAGATGGGTGCTCTTAGTGCTTTCTTCTTCAATCTATGACAAAAAAACAAAACACCACAACCAAATCCTGCCTCTTCAAACCCTTGACGGAATAATGACCACAAAGCCAGTCGAAATAAAAAGAACTGTGGTGGATTTCTACACAAAAATGCATCAGAAGGTGACCAATAATGTTAATTATTTTTTAAATTCTTAATAAATTGAGTTAAAAAAAAAAGTGTGGAAACTTTTTGAAGAACCCTTGTATATATATATATATATATATATATATATATATATATATATATATATATATATATATATATATATATATCAGTGTATCACAAAAGTGAGTACACCCCTCACATTTCTGCAAATATTTCATTATATCTTTTCATGGGACAACACTATAGACATGAAACTTGGATATAACTTAGAGTAGTCAGTGTACAGCTTGTATAGCAGTGTAGATTTACTGTCTTCTGAAAATAACTCCACACACAGCCATTAATGTCTAAATAGCTGGCAACATAAGTGAGTACACCCCACAGTGAACATGTCCAAATTGTGCCCAAATGTGTCGTTGTCCCTCCCTGGTGTCATGTGTCAAGGTCCCAGGTGTAAATGGGGAGCAGGGCTGTTAAATTTGGTGTTTTGGGTACAATTCTCTCATACTGGCCACTGGATATTCAACATGGCACCTCATGGCAAAGAACTCTCTGAGGATGTGAGAAATAGAATTGTTGCTCTCCACAAAGATGGCCTGGGCTATAAGAAGATTGCTAACACCCTGAAACTGAGCTACAGCATGGTGGCCAAGGTCATACAGCGGTTTTCCAGGACAGGTTCCACTCGGAACAGGC
This sequence comes from Trichomycterus rosablanca, assembly GCF_030014385.1. NCBI lineage: Eukaryota > Metazoa > Chordata > Actinopteri > Siluriformes > Trichomycteridae > Trichomycterus > Trichomycterus rosablanca. The sequence continues at coordinate 50,658,004 of NC_085990.1, read as the reverse complement.
TTCGCCAGGGTCGACCAAAGAAGTTGAGTCCACGTGTTCGGCGTCATATCCAGAGGTTGGCTTTAAAAAATAGACACATGAGTGCTGCCAGCATTGCTGCAGAGGTTGAAGACGTGGGAGGTCAGCCTGTCAGTGCTCAGACCATACGCCGCACACTGCATCAACTCGGTCTGCATGGTCGTCATCCCAGAAGGAAGCTGACGCACAAGAAAGCCCGCAAACAGTTTGCTGAAGACAAGCAGTCCAAGAACATGGATTACTGGAATGCCCTGTGGTCTGACGAGACCAAGATAAACTTGTTTGGCTCAGATGGTGTCCAGCATGTGTGGCGGCGCCCTGGTGAGAAGTACCAAGACAACTGTATCTTGCCTACAGTCAAGCATGGTGGTGGTAGCATCATGGTCTTGGGCTGCATGAGTGTTGCTGGCACTGGGGAGCTGCAGTTCATTGAGGGAAACATGAATTCCAACATGTACTGTGACATTCTGAAACAGAGCATGATCCCCTCCCTTCGATCCCCTCCCTTCATGGCAGTTTTCCAACAGGATAACGACCCCAAACACAACCTCCAAGATGACAACTGCCTTGCTGAGGAAGCTGAAGGTAAAGGTGATGGACTAAACCCAATTGAGCACCTGTGGCGCATCCTCAAGTGGAAGGTGGAGGAGCTCAAGGTGTCTAACTTCCACCAGCTCCGTGATGTCATCATGGAGGAGTGGAAGAGGATTCCAGTAGCAACCTGTGCAGCTCTGGTGAATTCCATGCCCAGGAGGGTTAAGGCAGTGCTGGATAATAATGGTGGTCACACAAAATATTGACACTTTGGGCACAATTTGGACATGTTCACTGTGGGGTGTACTCACTTATGTTGCCAGCCATTTAGACATTAATGGCTGTGTGTTAAGTTATTTTCAGAAGACAGTAAATCTACACTGCTATACAAGTTGTACACTGACTACTTTAAGATATATCCAAGTTTCATGTCTATAGTGTTGTCCCATGAAAAGATATAATAAAATATTTGCAGAAATGTGAGGGGTGTACTCACTTTTGTGATACACTGTATATATATATATATATATGTATATTGTATATTTGCAATACTTTGCCTACACTATTTGTTTTTCTTCTTTATTTTTTGTCCAAGATACTATTTATCTGTGGTTAATCAGATAACCACTACTAGTGCTTTCTTCTTTAATCTATGACAAAAAAACAAAACACCACAACCAAATGCTGCGTCTTCACCACCCTGACGGAACAATGACCACAAAGCCAGTCGAAATAAAAAGAACTGTGGTGGATTTTTACACAAAAATGTCCAGCAACGAGGTCCGTGATCCATCTTGCGGAGCGAAGTTGTGCCGTTGACACACTACATGACTTTCAAAGTCATATATCACATAATACTGATGATGTGTTTTGTTTGTATACTGTATATTATAGTATATACGAGGGATTTTCAAAAAGTTTCCTCAGATTTATATTTTGGTTATAAGAGGTGAGAGTGCAGTAGGAGGAGTGATCAATCATGTCTAAGAGACTGAGAGACTCTTATAGTCTGGATTAAGCTGCATCTGATGTCCACCTTTTTGGACGCTTAAAGAAGCTTTAAGGGGAAGAAGATTTCCATGTGATGATGATGTGAAAGCAGCGCTGCATCAGTGGCTACACGCTCAACCAAAAACATGTTTTGCTGATGGCATTAAAAAGTTGGTACGACGCTGGAAAAATGCATAAGAAGGTGATTATGTAGAAAAGTGATGGAGTTTGTTTTTGAAATTCTTAATAAATAGAGTTTAAAAAAGTGCGGAAACTTTTTGAAGAACGCTCTTATATATATATATATATATATATATATATATATATATATATATATATATATATATATATATATATATATATATATATATATATATATATATATATATACATATGGTATATTTGCAATACTTTGCCTACATTATTTGTTTTTCTTCTTTATTTTTTGTCCAAGATACTATTTATCTGCGGTTAATCTGATAACCACTCCTAGTGCTTTCTTCTTTAATCTATGACAAAAAACAAGACACCATAACCAAATGCTGCGTCTTCACCACCCTGACAGAACAATGACCACAAAGCCAGTCGAAATAAAAAGAACTGTGGTGGATTTTTACACCGCAATGTACAGCAATGAGGTCTGTGATCCATCTTGCAGAGTGGAGTTGTGCCGTGAACACAGTACATGACTTTAAAAGTGTTCAGATTGCTGTACTGTTCACACTACATGACTGGATTTCTTGTAATCAAGAGTCTATAATTTGCTGTGATTTGCACACTACGTGAATGATCAATGATAGGGGGTCACACACTACACCATCTATCACCGGGAGGAATCTCAGACGAGTCTGTCTGGTCTCCCAAACTACGTTTTGTCACGAAAACACATGCCAAAAGCGATACCATGCTTGAGGCAGTTTTTTTTTTTTTTCAAGAAATGATCCAAGTTGTTTGTCCACTGATATGCAGAGAAAAAAAACAAGGTGAAAAAGAAAAGAATCTTGGTTAAAGAGTGGTTTTGTGATATGTGGCCAGCAGCGATCGTCTGTTCTGCAGAGAGTTGGAAGTAAACAAATATATTTTTGAATAAAAATGTAGGTATTGTGGTTTAGCCTGGACGATAAGGTTACAAATACTGTAAAACTTGTGTGTAGGCCAGTACATTCTAATATAAACTATATTTTGTTGTAGCCCCCCGGGTTTTCCTTTACTGCGTATCCTGCGTTCCTTATTGGCTGGAGCTCGATGCTACACTCACTGCCGTTCATACCTGATCGCAACACTTTTTACACTACAGGATTTGAAGTAGCAGACAGGTCCAGATATTTAGCATACTAGATATTTTTAGGGACTCCTCTCGGATCGCAACGTAGCAATCGAGAATTAATTTTCAATCCCAAAGCGAAGCCCAATTTGCCATTTCTACATCCTATTTATATTCTTTTATCACACACCCTGTTCTAAAAATTATTTATACTGTGTTATTTTTGTACACTGTTTATTGTTTACATGCATATTGTATATTTGCTGTACTTTACCTACAATTAATGGTTTTTCTTTTAGCTTGTTGTTCAAGGTACGGGAGGCCCTGGGTAGCTCAATTTTCCTCGGGATGTATAAAGTATGTATGTGTGCATGCATCTATCTAGCTATCTGTCTGTCTGTCTGTCTGTCTGTCTGTCTGTTTATCCATCTACCTATCTATCTGTCTGTCTGCCTGTCTATCTATCTATCTGTCTGTCTGTCTGTCTGTCTGTCTATCCATCTACCTATCTATCTATCTGTCTGTCTGCCTATCTATTTATCTTTCCGTCTGACTGTCTATCTATCTGTCTGTTTATCCATCTACCTACCTACCTGTCTGTCTGTCTGAATGTTTATCCATCTACCTACCTACTGACCAACCTACCTATCTGTCTGTCTGTCTGTCTATCTATCTGTCTGTTTATCCATCTACCTGCCTACTTACCGACCAACCTATCTGTCTGTCTGTCTGTCTGTCTGTCTGTCTGTCTGTCTGTCTGTCTGTCTATCTATCTGTCTGTCTGTCTGTCTGTCCATCCATCTACCTACCTACCTACCTACCTACCTACCTACCTACCTACCTACCTACCGGTCTGTCTGTCTATCCATCCATCCATCCATCCACCTACCTACCGGTCTGTCTGTCTATCCATCCACCTACCTACCTGCCTGCCTGCCTGTCTGTCTATCTATCTATCTATCTATCCATTTGTTTGTTTATCCACCTACCTACCTACCTAAAATAAATGGAACTGAGAATGACCCACCACCTAAATAATACCTGCTCTGCTGTGGTTTTGTGGGGGTCCTGACCATTGAAGAACAGGGTGAAAGCAAGTTAAAACAGTATGCAGAGAAACAGATGGACTACAGTCAGTAATTGTAGATCTATCTATCTATCTATCTATCTATCTATCTATCTATCTATCTATCTATCTATCTATCTATCTATCTATCTATCTATCTATCTATCTATCATCTATCTATCTATCTATCTATCTATCTATCTATCTATCTATCTATCTATCTATCTATCTATCTATCTATCTATCTATCTATCTATCTATAATAATGTAGGTTACATGTTAAATTAATTTGATGATGCTCATACTAATAAAGGTAAAGGTACTTTTTATTATTATTATTTTTTACTTAACAATCTTTGTAAAATAAATGGTGGCACCCTCTAGCAATATCTCATGACAGACATTCTCAGGTGAGTTACAGATGAGTTCAGTAAGCTGTGACCTCTGAAACGGAGAGACATGAAAACCACTCTTACAGACTGTAACATGCATTCTCCTAAACTCGCCTTCTCTCCATGAAATGCTGCTCTTTGTTTGAGAAGCCAGGGGAACGGCTCTGGGGAGCGGTGGAGCCGTGGCACAGTCTGCCACTACGGCTTTACAGCACAATCTTTCACTGTAAAGGAAATAAAAGAAATAAATGAACACGGAGCGATACCAAAATGGAAGGTTTAAAAAAACATCTCAGACTGTCCGTACTGAAGAGGAGAGAGACGGAGGCAGAAGTGGGGAATAGACTCAAAACGTCCTTGAGGTGAATCAGCCCAGTCTGGGTAAAAAAAACCTCAATAGACGAACCCAAGGTCTTAATTATTGTTCAGACTAACGGAGGTTTTCTCACCGTAGCGCTCGAGGGTCTGACTGGCTTTTTAAAAACACCTCGCAGACATGTTTTACCTCTAAGCTTTTAGCATATGTCAGGTTTGTAAGAGCAAACGTTCAAACATGGAAGAGCTTTAGAGATTCCACTCTGACCCTGAGATTTTTCTTCCCGTAATAGCCAGAAAATAAACATATTTAAGATTCCATCGTTTTTCGAATTGACTCGTGGGCATAGTGTGTCTGCAAAGTGCTTAACCAGCCATTAGCATGCTCTGCTTCTCAGTCATCTCCCCGTAGCCCTGATTAGTCATCTGGCTCTCTTGGCTTGCAGACAGCTCCGGTTTGCAGCAAATTTACTATCGCTGCTTCAGCGCCTGACATCGGAATGGATCAGCGCGACGTCCGAGGCCACCGATCACCGTGAGGGATCAGGAGTGGGATCAAACCGATGGCGTGAGGGAGGGAGGGGAACGGCCATGCCGTGTTCCCTCGATGATTGTGCGTAGGATGGATAAACTGTTCAGGCCTGTGATGAATGCTGCTGCATTTCCGATGCCCGTCTCTTGTGAGGCGCTTGGTGCCATATCTTTAGAGAACTAGTTTCTCTCTCTCTCTCTCTCTCTCTCTCTCTCACACACACACACACACTATAGATCCCTGTTATCTAAAACAGTCTACTGAACAGGCCCAACTAGCCAGAGCGAGTGAGAGGATTTAAAATGAAATGAGCATAATAAAAAACACAAAGTGCATAACAATATTACTCACTCACCAGTGATGGGAAATCAGTGGGACCCCTGAGATATTTTTTGCTCACTTTAGCTAGGTTGTGGGCTTCATTTTTTAGTATCACGTGACTAAAACAAGTAATAATACATTTTTTAGAGGGTGATTGTCAATAAAACATAAAAACAATATTTATTCTTTCTGTGTGGTGCGGTAATAAATGACCCTGACAAGAACTGCTCATCATCAGCCCAAGATCCTCACTGATAAAAATAAGCATTTGCTAGAAAGGTGTAAAGCACAATCACGATGGACTTTGGAGCAACAGACATAGAATATAAATTAAAATAAATATAAATATGTATAATGTATTTATTTATTATTGTTTATTATTATTTATTTATTTATGTATTATGTATTTATTATTTATATGTCTATTAATAATTTTATGTAACTAGGGATGTAACGATGAACAGTTACCGGCAGTTAAAAATCGGTGCACATGTGCCACGATTTGAATCGGTTATTCATTTATGATGAATCAATATTCACTTTAAACAGCAGAGGGCGCTGGCGCTATTCCCCTCGCCCGGTTGACGTCACTACAGGGCTGCCAGGTTCGGGATTTTCCAGCCAAATTTATTTATGTGAGGATACTTTCTTTTTTTTTTATAATTCCTTTATTTATATAATATTGGATTAGTTTGAAAATTTCATTTCAGTTTTTTTACACAATAAGCATTATTTGGCATAGTTTGTACCTACCTCAGAAATAAAAGGGCATTCATTATTTAGATAAATAAAAGATAAGCACAAATACAGTATTTTAAATCACATTGCATCATGGGTAGAGTGTATCGTTACATTCCTATATGTTACTATAAATTCTTTGAGTTATAATGAATTAAGCTTTATAAAACAGACCCATGGATGTACCAATACCCAGTAGCTTGAACAAAAAGAAAAACAAATAATTGTAGGTAAAGGGGGCAATTGTAGCCTGCCGGTTAAGGTACTGGACTAGTAATCCAAAGGTCGCTAGTTCAAGCCCCACCACTGTCAGGTTGCCACTGTTGGGCCCTTGAGCAAGGCCCTTAACCCTCAATTGCTTAGACAATATATACTGTCTCAGTACTGTAAGTCGCTTTGGATAAAAGCGTCTGCTAAATGCCAAAAATGTAAATGTAAATGTAAGTATAGCAAGTATAACCATATACAGGGCGGCACGGTGGCTAAGTGGGTAGCACTGTCGCCTCACAGCAAGAAGGTCCTGGGTTCGATCCACAGGTGGGGCAGTCCGGGTCCTTTGTCTGTGACTGTGTTTGATGTGACCTTGTGAACTGATGAACCTTGTGTGGTGAGTGACTACCATTTCCTGTCATGGATGTAACCAAAAAGTGTAGGAACATGACGTTAAAATCCTAAAAAACAAACAAACAAATAACCATATACAAGTATAACACAGTATAAATATGTTTAAATACCAAAATGTGTGCGATAAGAATATACACAGGATGTAAAACAAGCTATTTTGTTAACATGCTGGTGGAAGTTTTTTGATTAATTAGACTGGAACATTTAGTTCAGTGGATATACACTGATCAGTCATAACATTAAAACCACCTCCTTGTTTCTACACTCACTGTCCATTTTATCAGCTCCACTTACCATATAGAAGCATTTTGTAGTTCTACAATTACTGACTGTAGTCCATCTGTTTCTCTGCATACTTTTTTAGCCTGCCTTCACTCTGTTCTTCAATGGACACTGACATGGTGGTGGTGTGTTAGTGTGTGTTGTGCTGGTATGAGTGGATCAGACACAACAGCGCTGATGGAGTTTTTAAATACCGTGTCCACTTACTGTCCACTCTATTAGACGCTCATCTATTGCTGCTGTTTGAGTTGGTCATCTTCTAGACCTTCATCAGTGGTCACACAGGACGCTGCCCACGGGGCGCTGTTGGCTGGATATTTTTTGGTTGGTGGACTATTTTCAGTCCAGCAGGGACAGTGAAGTGTTTAAAAACTCCAGCAGCGCTGCTGTGTCTGATCCACTCATACCAGCACAACACACACTAACACACCACCACCATGTCAGTGTCACTGCAGTCCTGACCATTGAAGAACAGCATGAAAGGGGGCTAACAAAGCATGCAGAGAAACAGATGGACTACAGTCAGTAATTGTAGAACTACAAAGTGCTTCTATATGGTAACTGGAGCTGATAAAATGGACGGTGAGGTGGAGGTGGTTTTAATGTTATGGATGAGTGTTCTGTATTATTAAAACAGCTGTATGCATTCCTTCTCAGCATGACAATGTCCCAGTGTAAAAAGCAATAAATTAATAGTTATCTAAAACTAGTCATCTAAAAGTGTACAGAATATAAAATATTTCACTGCTGACATTAATGTTAATTGTCGCGTATTAAAACATTTATGTGAGAGACGGTGTCTTCTGTAACTGCTCACCGTCTTCACCTGGGGCGAGAATATCAATGACAGACTTTATACAGGAAACGACGACTTATCTGCCATCAAAAACCCACAGTTCAATAAGAAAAATAAAAAAAACACTACAAGGCAAAATATTTCAAGAGGGATTTTAAGTCTGGATTCAGAGACACATAATCTCATTTGTATCTCAAAGAGAATCCAGTTCTTATGACTGTTCCACGGAGCAGTGCCAATCAGACACTACCCACAGAAACAGCATCGTCTTTGTGATCTATGGTATGTGAAATAGTCCTCGCAGAAATGTCCCCAGCATCTTTTAAAAGGGATGGCAAGAGAACTGATCATAGTTTACATTAAAAGTGGGCCAATATTTAAAATTCATAATGAATACTGAGATGCCTAAACTGTGTGAGACAATTTAGACCTGCTCTGCGTACTTATTCATTTGTTCTTTGTGACGACCGCTTCTTTTCACCTGTATGAGGCGTGTTCATATGGAGATCCGTATCGCACACAGAGAGTCACACACTGATCTCTATTATCCCCCGTCTCTGTGCAGGCGCCATTGACCAGCCAGCAGAGGTTGAAATTGCAGCAGTTATGAGTAAGCCATGGTCAGTCGTTGTGCCGTTGCATACAGACATGCAGCCAATCATGTGTTTGTGTAGGCACCCAGCAAGCTTATAGCAATAAACGCCAGCTTGTCAATGGTACCCTAACAATAAAGTGAGTTGGCAGGACAGGACACAAGTCCACAAACATTTTGTGTGCGTGTATAACACTTTTTTAAATAAACAAAAGGAAGCAAAGTACAAACAAAACAAGGAATAAACATTTACATTTTTGACATTTAGCAGACGCTTTTATCCAAAGCGACTTACAGAACTCTGACATTATACAGTCTAAGCAATTGAGGGTTAAGGGCCTTGTTTAAGGGCCCAACAGTGGCAACCTGGCAGTGGTGGGGTTTTGAACCAGGGACCTTTTGCTTACTAGTCCAGTACCTTAACCGCTAGGCTACAACTGCCCTGCTGTGTAAACACAGCAGCTTTTCTGACCAGAAAGCACCAAGAAATAGAAACAAGACCAAAACAATGAACACAATAATAAACAAGAACTAAACTTTGTGCTAAGCTAACTGCTAAACACAAAGAATAAAATAACTCATTCCCAACACAAGCCAAGATGATCACTAAAGAACCAATAACCTTGAAATGCTAAACACTGAAAACAAAGAACAGATTTCAGCTAAACTAGGAAGAAACAAACCATTAACCTTTCTGCTAAATCTAATAAGAGCAAAGAACAGATCGCTAAGCTAAACTAGAAAGAAACACGAATAGCTAAACTCTATGCTAAATTTAATGCTAAACATTGAAAACAAGGAACAGATCCCTAAGCCAAGCTAAACTAGGTAGAAACATGAATAGCTAAACTTTATGCTAAATGCTAAACAGTGAGAACACGGAACATATCTCTAACCTCAGCTAAACTAGGTAGAAACATGAATAGCTAACCTTTATGCTAAATGCTAAACAGTGAGAACACGGAACCAGTGTTAATTTTGACAGCAAATTTTGATTTAGTTTTAGTCATCTTAATTGTTTTAGTTTTAGTCGACTAATTATTATAAGAATATAGTCGACTAAATCTACAGTCGATTTAGTCGACTAAAATATAAAGGGTGTAAAATGTAAATGCTTTGTCATCAGTTCCCTTGAATTATTTAAGTCATTATATACACTTACACAAAATGAAACATTTTTAACCAGTTATGGAATATTATTAATGCTTATTGAGCATAACAATAACAAAATATTAATGACCAGTAGGCCTGCTCTGCCTGAAAAATATATGCATTGTTTATAACAAATTGCATATTACATTCTTTATAAAACTGGGTACCATAAAAGCAGCTGTGTTATGTTTCCATTATACTGCCAACGGTGCCAGATGTTCCAGATTTGTTTTGTTTTTACCCGAGATCGTCGCCCCACATGGTTTACACATCGTCTTGTTTCTCATTTCACGTCAAATGAGAAACGTGTCCAGATATCGGCTCTCCTCCTCTTCCTCCCTGTTGACATTGTGGAGTTAATCTAGTTCCATGAGTAAAGAAAGTTTACAGGCTGGTCTGGTCTTCCCGGGTTTAGATCAAATTTGTGCGAGTGTGGTCTTACTGCAAAAGATTAGTACTGATTGGATGGCTACCCGGCTTGTCCCGCCCCTCCACATATGCTAAAGTAGTTCTGATTGGATCTCTTTCTAACTTGTCCCTACCTTCCACAAAACTAAATCAGTTCTGATTGGATGTCGTCCCTGCCAAACATTTTCGTCTCGTTTTTATTAGTTGATGAAAGTGTCGATTCATTTCGTCATAGTTTTGATCCTTTTATGTAGTTTTTATTTAGTTAGTCTTGTTTTTGTCATGAAAAAAGGTTCGTTGACGAAAACTATGACGAAAATCATTCGTCAGCTAAATTAACACTGCACGGAACATATCTCTAACCTCAGCTAAACTAGGTAGAAACATGAATAGCTAACCCCTATGCTAAATGCTAAACACTGAGAACAAGGGACAGATCCCCAAGCTTAACTAGGATAAAACATGAATTTCTAACCCCTACGCTAAATGCTAAACCTAATGTTAAACATTGAGAACAAGTAACAGATTTCAGCTAAACTAAGAAAAAACAAACATCTAACCTTAATGCTAAATGCAAAACCTAATGCTAAACATTAAGAACAAGGAACAGATCTTTAAGCTAAACTAGGAAGAACCATGAATAGCTAACCCCTATGCTAAATGCTAAATACTGAGAACAAGGAACAAATTTCAGTTTAACTAGGAAAACAAACAGCTAACCTTTGTAGTAAATGCTAAACAGTAACAAATTAACATTTTAGAAAACAAAATGATAAAAAAACCAAAACAAAATTGCAAAAAACAACATTACAACAAAAAAAAAAACAAATTTACAAAAAACAAAAACAAATTTACAAAAAAAACAAAAACAAATTTACAAAAAATCAAAAACAAATTTACAGCAAAACAAAAACAAATTTACAAAAAACAAAACCCCATTTACAAAAAACAAAAACAAATTAACAACAAAACAAAAACAAATTTACAAAAAACAAAAACAAATTTACAAAAAAAACAAAAACAAATTTACAAAAAATCAAAAATAAATTTACAAAAAACAAAAACAAATTTACAACAAAACAAAAACAAATTTACAAAAAAACAAAAACAAATTTACAACAAAACAAAAGCAAATTTACAAAAAACAAAAACAAATTTACAAAAAAAACAAAAACAAATTTACAGCAAAACAAAAACAAATTTACAAAAAACAAAAACAAATTTACAAAAAACAAAAACAAATTTACAACAAAACAAAAACAAATTTACAAAAAAACAAAAACAAATTTACAACAAAACAAAAGCAAATTTACAAAAAACAAAAACAAATTTACAAAAAAATCAAAAACAAATTTACAGCAAAACAAAAACAAATTTACAAAAAACAAAAACAAATTTACAAAAAAACAAAAACAAATTTACAACAAAACAAAAACAAATTAACAACAAAACAAAAACAAATTTACAAAAAACAAAAACAAATTTACAAAAAAATCAAAAATACATTTACAAAAAACAAAAACAAATTTACAACAAAACAAAAACAAATTTACAAAAAAACAAAAACAAATTTACAACAAAACAAAAGCAAATTTACAAAAAACAAAAACAAATTTACAAAAAAATCAAAAACAAATTTACAGCAAAACAAAAACAAATTTACAAAAAAACAAAAACAAATTTAGAGCAAAACAAAAACAAATTTACAAAAACAAAAACAAATTTACAAAAAACTAAAACAAATTTACAACAAAACAAAAGCAAATTTACAAAAAACAAAAACAAATTTACAAAAACAAAAACAAATTTACAAAAAACAAAAACAAATTTACACAAACAAAAACAAATTTACAAAAACAAAAACAAATTTACAAAAAACTAAAACAAATTTACAACAAAACAAAAGCAAATTTACAAAAAACAAAAACAAATTTACAAAAACAAAAACAAATTTACAAAAAACAAAAACAAATTTACAAAAACAAAAACAAATTTACAAGAGCTGAAACACTTTTACCAATGCCGAAACAAATTTACAAACGGCGGATCAGACAGAAAGGGTAGGTACCATACACAGGAAGTGCTTGTTGCTTACATGCTGTTAATCAAACTGTTTCGCAGGGGTAAAGTGAACGGAGTTTGTGACGGTAACGCTAAACAATAGTGATGTGCAGATGAAGCCTCATTAAAGCTTTTGAAGCTTTTTCCTGGTTGTGCTGAGAATACCTGAGTGGGGAAGGGGGGGGGGTGGTTAGGGTTGCACCTATAAAAAAAATATAATGGGTCTTACACCGTCATGAGAACATTATCAAAAGGTTTTATTTAGGGTGTTTAACATTTATTATTTTCATTCTTTATAATAATAAGTCAGAACCATATTTTAGGCAAAACAATGCACTCAGCCCACTGCGCTACTCATACAGGTTGTATTGCTGATATAACCTGCTCACACACACCGTTACTAAGAATTATAGCGAATACGACTTAATATAATAACCAAACGCTTTCTAATTCCCACGGTAGCAGCAGTTTCATTCCCACTGATAAAAATACGGAACAAAGCGTCCTGTATCAGTTCTGTATTTTATGGGACGGTTGGCAACCCTGGTTTGACTGTCTCTTATATAGTCAGTGAGATAAAACACAGCACCAAAGCTTTGAATCAGTCCCGCACATTCCTGCTGGTTTAATACGAGCTCCGATACACTGAGTCCAGTGTTACAAAAGTGAAACAAGCTTCAAAGCCTCGGTATCAAATGTTCCGTCCCTAATAAACAATGTTTTGTCCATTTTGTGTTAATTATTTCAGCCAGTTGGCCGCTTTTGTTTTACTTGTGGGAATACTTTACATGTTAAGAAGAGTGGACGGTAGATAGAGATGCACAGGCGACGTCTAAACGTCTGCACAAACAATCTAAGAACTTCCCACAAGAAGACCAAAAGCGGATCAACTGGATAAAATGATTTCCACAAACTAGACAAAACATTGTTTAGCGTTACCATCACAAACTCCGTTCACTTCACCCCCGAGAAACAGTTTGATTGATAGCATGTAAGCAACAAGCACTTCCTGTAAATAGTGCCTACCCTTTCCGTCAGATCTGCAGTTTGTAAATTTGTTTCGGCATTGGTAAAAGTGTTTCAGCTCTTGTAAATTTGTTTTTGTTTTTGTTGTAAATTTGTTTTTTTGTAATTTTGTTTTCTAAAATGTTAATTTGTTTTGCACTTCTCGGCCACCGTAGATACCTGGGGAACTGGTGAGTATGGGCGTGGCAGTGTGTGTGCAGTCCATGATCTTGCCACAGAGGAGGACTGAGACGGCTACAGGTACCTTCACACATTTGTAAGTCATCCACGTTGTGGGTACTGATGCACCCATGCACCCTGACAGATGTTGACCTCTGCACTTTTTGCTAATAAGAGTCTGGACGGTCCTTTTTGTCTTCGGCACTCTGAAAACTGTTGAATCAGTTCATCTGGACACAAGTTTGTTGTAGAGAAACGTTTCGTCACTCAATCCGAATGACTTCTTTAGTCTGAGCTGGTGGTGAACAACCCCGAAAGCCGATTTGCATAACGACCGATCACCGCCCACTGCATAACAATGGAACCGGTGATCAGATCCATATCCATATCACAATGACCATTAATTACAATGGCCATGTGTGCCTTTCACATATGATTGGGGTAAAGCTCCTATCACGGCGTTGTATGATGGTGAGAGATGTACCCTCAGGCCCCCTCCCCGGTTCAGGGATGGTCGTTCCCTCTTCACATTGACTCCCCGTTCAAACCTGCGTTCCTCCTTGTCGAGGATCTGCACATCTTCATCATTAAATGAGTGGCCGCTGGCTTGCAGGTGGGTGTAAACCGCGGAGTCCTGGCCAGAAGAGGTCGATCTTCTATGTTGTGCCATCCGTTTCACCAGTGGCTGTTTAGTTTCTCCGATGTACAGTTCCCGGCAATCCTCCGGGCACCTAACAGCATACACTACGTTACTCTGTTTGTGTCGAGGCACCTGACCCTTAGGGTGAACTATTTCTGGCGTAGCGTGTTCTGGGGTTTGAAAGCAACTGAAACACGGTGTTTGGAGAATATCCGTCTCAATTGAGGGGGCCTGAGGGTACATCTCTCACCATCTTACAACGCCGTAATAGGAGCTATACTCCAATCATATGTGAAAGGCACACATGGCCATTGTAATTAATGGTCATTGTGATTTGCATATGGACCTGATCGGTCTGTATCGGTCGTTATGCAAATCGGCTGCATATAAGGTTGGTGTTTTCACCACCAGCTCAGACTGAAGAAGTTTCTCTACAACAAACTTGTGTCCAGATGAACTGATTCAACTTTGTGGATTCGTGTACAAGGATTATTGAGCATGCATCAACAGATCGACGTCAGTTTGTTTCCTAAAAACAGGTTGAAACGTGGACTTGACTGACCACAGCACATATTTCCACTAGCATGCAAAGACCGAGACTTTGGATCCTCCTTTCATAACGAATCATGAGACCCTCACCTGTTATCAAACCACCCGCTTATCCCGCTTATTGTGGAGTGCACAACACTCACTCACTCACTGTCTTAACCGCTTATCCAATTAGGGACGCGAGGGGGGTGCCAGAGCCTATCCCAGCTTTTCAATGGGCGCAAGGCACACAATAAGACCCTGGACGGGACGCCAGTCCATCGCAGGGCAGACACACACACACACACATAAACATACACACACCCATAGGGCAATTCAGTGTCTCCAATTAACTTGACTGCACGTTTTTTGGCCTGTGGGAGGAAACCGACACAGGCACGGGGAGAACATGCAAACTCCACACAGAAAGGACCCGGAACGCCCCTCCTGGGGATCAAACACAGGACCTTCTTGCTTTAAGGCAACAGTGCTACCCACTGAGCCACCGTGTGGCTCATTAGGTTCGGTATTTGGGCGGCACGGTGACTAAGTGGGTAGCACTGTCGCCTCACAGCAAGAAGGTCCTGGGTTCGATCCCCAGGCGGGGCGGTCCGGGTCCTTTCTGTGCGGAGTTTGCATGTTCTCCCCGTGTCTGCAGGGGGTTTCCTCCGGGTGCTCCGGTTTCCTCCCACAGTCCAAAAACATGCAGTCACGCTAATTGGAGACACTGAATTTTCCTATAGGTACCGAGCCACTAGATTCTAGTTTAACTTTCTGTTCAATTTTGTGTGATAGATTATTTTCTGTTCATCTTCTGTGATGAATTTATTTTCTTTATTTTCTGTGTGTTCTCTATCCTTAATGTAAAGCCACCTTGGGTATGTGAAAGGCGCTATATAAGTACAACTTATTATTATTATTATTATTCACAAACCAGTGCATTGTAGTGCCGGTCCCAAGCCCGGATAAAAATAGGGAGGGTCGTGTCAGGAAGGGCATCCGGCGTAAAAAATGTGCCAAATCAATGCGGATCACGATCCGCCGAGAGCCGAACGGGACAAAGGCCGAGGAAGAAGAAGAAGTTGTAGGTTCTGCATTTATTTCTTTAGAATATTTGTTTCACAGTCTGAGCATTGTTATTTAGATTTAGGTAGCTAGTTTAACCATGGTGCATTGAGACATGTATTATTACTGCTTAGTTGTTTGAGAGGAGAAATGACGATATCGGATTGGTATCGGTACTGGCAGATTCTCAAATTCTCAAAATACTCAAATTGCAGTATCAGTTAATTTTGTGCGATATCGCAAAATTTGGTAGTAAATACAGGGCCAGTATCGCCGATAATGATACCGATATTTTTTAATAATTAAGGTAGATGCATCATGAAATTGCTAAATCTGAATGAATGTTCATGACATTTAGGTTTATTACTGTAATACATACATTTTTTGTAAGTAGTTTCTCTCAGTAGGGTTGTAAATAAATTCAGTTGGTTAAAGCGGTCCGATTTCTTGTTTCTGGTGCTTTACTTTCTCACAACATTACCATCATGGAGTATCACTACCAAGCGGCTAACGCATGGTTGTGTTTGCTGGGTGAATACATTTGTAAATTTTTAATAGTGCCCAAATACACGTGTCCTACACAATGCTATTCTGTTTACATTTATAAGCACAAAGTCAAAAGTAAAGAGCTCTCATTCACCAAAACACAAACACAGGGAATGAGAGCCTCACTGCGCATGCTTCGATTTATGTGCGTGAGGTGCGTCCGTACTTTATGTATGTATAGTTTACACTATTATTTCCATAAAATCGCCCCTATTTCTGTGTCTGCAAAGCAAAGTATTCAAAAACTTACAATTTTCCAATGCCTACCAACATACTGATGTATGTTAGGATTATAACAACAGAACAACGTGACGGTACCACAACAAAACACAGCAGAGCAGGAGGGGAGGAGTAAGGTACAGACATGGGCTTTACTTTCTCATGAAACGTGCTGAATGTAGCGGAGAAAAAGTAAAACTAAAGTATCGATCCCATCACACTAGTATCGATCTGTATCGACCAATACCAACGTTGGTATCAATAATATCAATATTTGGATCGATCCGCCCACCACTACTATCTGTATCGGTGTCGGACATGAAAAAGTGGTATTGAACCAGCCCTAATTTTCTAATGTGATCACAAATCAGTCTCTGCTTTTCCTGTCAGTTTTCAGATCTGCCTGAGAAACAAGAGCTATAATTCCCAGCAGTGACAAAATCCTCTCCACATGATTTACTGCACTACAGAACAGCATCTGCTTTTGAGAAAGTGTTATTTGAACAGGCAGAATCAAGAGTCAACCAGGGGTTGTAGGGCAAGATGTTCCATTTGTCATTAACAACGACGAATAACAACCTGACTACACTATACTGCAAATATTTAACGATCTATAAATAGTGGAACAAACAGGCTGTCGTGTCTGTTCTCCAGAGACGTATGGTGCGCCGTGGCTATAGAGGAACCTCAGATTTTCTGCTGCAGACTCAGGAGGACAACAACTCTCTGTGCTGCTGTGCTGCAGTCATATTAAACAACAGCTTGTCTGGAAAAATACACTCTGGGGCCGTTGCTTTCCATCTCCAGCTCTCTGCACATTTTGCTCTTACGGCGCCTTCAGGTCGCTCTCTTTGTGTTTCAATCAAACGTACTCGACTGTAGCTGCTGCCAATAAAAAGCTTTTTCTGTCACACCACACATGCACTTACATCCAGAGTATAGTAAGAAAAATATACCTGGTGTGTATTTAAGGGACCTGAGATAAATCTTGGGAATCCTCTGGGCAATCTGGTTCCTTCCACCACCTATTACCATGCAAAAGGTGGAATGGTTGCTCTAAATTGCCCCTAGGTGTGGAAACATAGGTGGATGGGTAAAAAAGTGATGCCCTGAGTGTATTTCTGCTACACACAGTGTTTTTTAAACATCCACATCCATGACTAGAATAAAGAGGTTAATAAAAATGGATAAATGACCACCCAAAAATGGTTATAAAAATGGTTATCTTGTACACAAATAATAAAAACTGCATTAAAGAATGTAGCTGCTTTGTTTTGTCTTTGTTTTACTTTGCTGAAGCTGATATAAAATAAGGATTAGAAATAGGTGCTGGGCTGGCAACCCAGTCCCATAATATACACTTGCTATAAAAACAGTTATTCAATTTACCAGTAGATGACCAGTGCGAAAGCTAGGACTCAGCCTTCTGAGCATGGGCCAGAGGAAGTCACGGCCATCAATCCTGATTGACCAGAATGAAGAAAACTTGTAATGGCATGAAACTTAAGACAAATTATGAGATTGTGTGATCATGACTTTGTCTAAAAGTATCAACAAAAAAAACTGATCAATTAAGATCAGACATTTCCTTCAGGATCAATCGGGATCAATCTTTAATTTCCTTTGGGATCAAAAAGTATCTATCTATCTGTCTATCTATCTATCTATCTATCTATCTATCTATCTATCTATCTATCTATCTATCTATCTATCTATCTATCTATCTATCTATCTATCTATCTATCTATCTATCTATCTATCTATCTATCTATCTATCTATCTATCTATCTATCCGTCTGTCCGCCGGCCCGAACGCCTGGCCGCCCACCCATCCATCCATTCATCCATCTATCAATATCTGTTTGTCTATCTTCCTGTGTCTTGTCTTGTCTATCTATCTATCTATCTATCTATCTATCTATCTATCTATCTATCTATCTATCTATCTATCTATCTATCTATCTATCTATCTATCTATCTATCTATCTATCTATCTATCTATCTATCTATCTATCTATCTATCTATCTATCTATCTATCTATCTATCTATCTATCCGTCTGTCCGCCGGCCCGAACGCCTGGCCGCCCACCCATCCATCCATTCATCCATCTATCAATATCTGTTTGTCTATCTTCCTGTGTCTTGTCTTGTCTATCTATCTATCTATCTATCTATCTATCTATCTATCTATCTATCTATCTATCTATCTATCTATCTATCTATCTATCTATCTATCTATCTATCTATCTATCTAGCGTGTTCTGGGGTTTGAAAGCAACTGAAACACGGTGTTTGGAGAATATCCGTCTCAATTGAGGGGGCCTGAGGGTACATCTCTCACCATCTTACAACGCCGTAATAGGAGCTATACTCCAATCATATGTGAAAGGCACACATGGCCATTGTAATTAATGGTCATTGTGATTTGCATATGGACCTGATCGGTCTGTATCGGTCGTTATGCAAATCGGCTGCATATAAGGTTGGTGTTTTCACCACCAGCTCAGACTGAAGAAGTTTCTCTACAACAAACTTGTGTCCAGATGAACTGATTCAACTTTGTGGATTTGTGTACAAGGATTATTGAGCATGCATCAACAGATTGACATCAGTTTGTTTCCTAACTAGTTTGTATTCATGACTAGAATAAAGAGGTTAATAAAAATGGATAAATGACCACCCAAAAATGGTTATAAAAATGTCTTGTACACAAATAATAAAAACTGCATTAAAGAATGTAGCTGCTTTGCTTTGTCTTTGTTTTACTTTGCTGAAGCTGATATAAAATAAGGATTAGAAATAGGTGCTGGGCTGGCAACCCAGTCCCATAATATACACTTGCTATAAAAACAGTTATTCAATTTACCAGTAGATGACCAGTGCGAAAGCTAGGACTCAGCCTTCTGAGCATGGGCCAGAGGAAGTCACGGCCATCAATCCTGATTGACCAGAATGAAGAAAACTTGTAATGGCATGAAACTTAAGACAAATTATGAGATTGTGTGATCATGACTTTGTCTAAAAGTATCAACAAAAAAAACTGATCAATTAAGATCAGACATTTCCTTCAGGATCAATCGGGATCAATCTTTAATTTCCTTTGGGATCAAAAAGTATCTATCTATCTGTCTATCTATCTATCTATCTATCTATCTATCTATCTATCTATCTATCTATCTATCTATCATCTGTCTGTCTGTCTGTCTGTCTGTCTGTCTGTCTGTCTGTCTGTCTGTCTATCTATCTATCTATCTATCTATCTATCTATCTATCTATCTATCTATCTGTGTCTTGTCTATCTATCTGTCTGTCATTCTGTCTGCCTGTCTGTCTATCGATCTATGTGTCTTGTCTATCTGTCTGTCTGTCTATTTATGTGTCTTGTCTGTCTGCTTGTCTGTCTATCGATCTATCTATCTATGTGTCTTGTCTATCTATCTATCTATCTATCTATCTATCTATCTATCTATCTATCTATCTATCTATCTATCTATCTATCTATCTATCTATCTATCTATCTGTCTATCTATCTGTCTATATATCTGTCTATCTATCTATCTATCTATCTATCTATCTATCTATCTATCTATCTATCTATCTATCTATCTATCTATCTATCTATCTATCTATCTATCTATCTATCTGTGTCTTGTCTATCTATCTGTCTGTCATTCTGTCTGCCTGTCTGTCTATCGATCTGTGTCTTGTCTATCTGTCTGTCTGTCTATTTATGTGTCTTGTCTGTCTGCTTGTCTGTCTATCGATTTATCTATCTATGTGTCTTGTCTATCTGTCTGTCTTTCTGTCTGTCTGTCTATGTATGTGTCTTGTCTATCTATCTATCTATCTATCTATCTATCTATCTATCTATCTATCTATCTATCTATCTATCTATCTATCTATCTATCTATCTATCTATCTGTCTGTCTGCCTGTCGGTCTGTCTGTCTATCTGTCTGTCTATATATCCATCTATCTACCTAAGATAAGTTAAGATAAGAAAGGATATAGCAAGAAGCAAGAAGGTCCTGGGTTTGATTCCCAGTTGGAGCGGGAATGTGTGTGTCCATGTGTTTCCAACATTTCGCTTAGAGACCCACCGCAACCCTGAATAGGATAAAGCAGTGATAAAACAGACAGTGAATGAATGAATGAATGAATGATATCCAATTGGCACAGATTTAGTACAATATTCCCCATCAAAAATTTTGGTCACACATGAATACATTTTGTCCCTTATATCAAAAGCTTCCGCTGATTGTTTACAACAACAGGCACATTCTCCAGAATTTAGCTCATCCCCTGCGGTGCGTCATCCAGTGCGCCGCTCCAGACGAAATCTCCAGAAACAGCTAGCATAACCGATGAGCTTATTATGGTGTACAGCTCTCTTGAGTTCTCAGAAACGCCCTGACAGTGTGTGTGTATGTTCTAATGGGGGGGAAGGGGGGGTGTTTCATCCCAGTATGATTCCAGCAGAGCACCACACACAGATCTCCTCAACAGAGAGAGCACTAATAACTTCAGCAGACACCAAGAATCACGGATGAATCACGGTGGCATTTGGTCCGGAATAAATCATTTCTAAGTGCAGAACACTGTGTTCTGCTTATTATGGTCTTTCTGAGAGCAGTTATGAGATGTCAAGTGCCTGGAAAGGAAGATGATGAGATGGGGCTGCCAGACGCACCGGGCAGCGTAAAGAGCCGGGATTTCTTGTTTATTAGGAGAAAGAAAAATACAGAGAAGGAAACGCCAGCTATCTTTCTCTTTACCGTGCCGTGATATAGAGAATCTCCCCGGGGCCCGTCGGGGCCTCCATCCTGCAGAACATACCGTCGGTCCCGTGTGCTCTGCTACTGATTTGAAAATTGCTGGCCTGCATATTCACACCATCTGGTCTGCTAAGTGCAACATCGAGCACCGCTTGCACACTGTGGAGAACAGCTAAAGGCTACTAGTTAGGATACGCAGCAAGAATGACAACTAGAAATGCATATTTAATGCAAAATTCAGTAATAAAACAGTCAAATTTTGGCTTCTGTCTGTTACAAAGTGGACTACTGGTGCCAATTGTATTTTTCTTTTTATGGCATCCGTTATATTGTTATAACTTGCTAGGCATTTCGTTTATTTTTGTTCTTGAATCTGTAAAAAAAAAAAAATCTGTAAAAAAACCCCAAAAAACTGTAAAAAACTCCTCAACAAATCTGTAAAAGAAAAAACACCCACAAATCTGTAAAAAAAAAAAAAAAAAACCTGTAACCCCCCCAAAAATCTGTAAAAAAAAACCAAAAAACAAATCTGTAAAAAAACACAAATCTGTAAAAAACAAAACAAAAAAAACCCTCAACAAATCTGTAAAAAAAACCCACAAATCTGTAAAAAAACAAAAAACAATTCTGTAACCCCCCCCACAAATCTTTAAAAAAAAAACAAATCTGTAAAAAAAACCCCACAAATCTGTAAAAAGAACCCCACAAATTTTGTAAAAAAAAAAAAAAAAAAAAAAAAAAACACACAAATCTGTATAAAAAACACAAATCTGTAAAAAAAAAAAAACTGTAAAAACACACATCTGTAAAAAAAACCCTGTAAAAACACACATCTGTAAAAACTAAATCTGTAAAAACACAAATATTTAAAAAACACAAATCTGTAAAAATAAAACTGTAAAAACACAAATCTACAAATCTAAAAAAAACCAAACAAATCTGTAAAAAAAAAATCTGTAAAAAAATCTGTAAAAAATCTGTAAAAACACATCTGTAAAAATACACAGATCCGGTTTTATAGGGCAAGTGTAGGTACTGGACTAGTAAGCAGAGGGCTACCAGTTCAAGCCCCACCACTAACCTTCAATTGCTTGAAATGTATTCAGTCATAACTGTAGGTCGCTTTAGATAAAGGTGTCCACTAAATGAAACAAATGTACATACTGATATATGTACAACTATTTTTTATTTTCTAACTAACAATTTGAAGAGACAATGGAAGCTCAATGGTTCAGCTACTGAACTGGTAATCAGAAGGCTGCTGGTTCAAGCCCCACCACTGCCATGGTGCCACTGTTGGGACCCTAAATAAGAAACGTATTCAGTCATTACTGAAAGCTGCTCTGGATAAAAGCGTCTGCTGAATGCTGTAAATGTAAATTTAGCAAGGGAGTCTGCCATGTTCTTATTTGTGGCACTTGTGGGCATGGTTATGTTGTGACTAGCAATAAACATGCCAGGCCAGTTCAGTTTTTATTCTTTTATTTGTATTTTCAGATGCCCTGTTCTCAGTCTTACACTTCCTAACTCTAATCACTGGTGTTAACAGTCCTGCTTTATTGTGTTCTCAGAATATTCTACATTATTTACAATAGTAACAATGATTAAATATTAACCAGTGCACTTTAACTGCATTGATGTTACTGTTTGTGTTTATTTTTCCTCTTTAACAACAGAAATCTCAGTTCTGTTAATAAATGTTTTCAAATGTACACAGATAAGTCAAATCATTAGGACCACCAGCCTAACATGCGTTCAAAACAGCCAGTAGATCTGAAAGAGTCGTGTGGTCTCTGGTACCAGGATATTACCATGAGATATAACACCATAAGATCCATTTCTGCACGTTGTGGGATGCATCGTCCGACGGTACGTCATGGTACCATCTCTACCGTGGGTAAACGATGCACACAACGCATGGCCATCCACGTGAAAACAGGATTCGTCAGACTAGTCGACTTTCCTACAGTGCACTGATCTGCTGTGCAAATTAAAATGGATTTATATATCTGCCAAATATTTATATTAGTGTTTACAGCTTTTGGATTTATTAACGTCCTATTCATTACAGGTCATGGACAGCTATTTATATTTATATTTATTGTTATTATTAGGCAGTTACTGTTATTATTACAGTCGCATCATTATTTAGTTTTTTCACCTCATTACTATCACTAAATTGTACATGGAACATGGAATATCTCAGGTTCATCCTGTCTGCAATCAAATAAAAGTCAAAGTAAATGTAAGAAACTCTGTGTTTTTTTGTTATTTGCATTTTCCATGCTGTCCCAACTTTTTCTGTTTTGGGGTTATACTACACAGCATCTGAAAAGCACAGATCTGGACGTGTTTGTTCACATTACTCTTGCAGATGTTAAATGAGTTTACAAATAAACGACACTTGTGCACTCACTCACTGTCTTAACCGCTTATCCAATTAGGGACGCGAGGGGGGGGGGGGGGGTGCCGGAGCCTATCCCAGCTTTTCAATGGGTGCAAGGCACACAGTAACACCCTGGATGGGGCGCCAGTCCATTGCAGGGCAGACACACACACACACACATTCACCTATAAGGCAATTCAGTGTCTCCAATTAATCTGACTGCATGTTTTTGGACTGTGGGAGGAAACCGGAGCTCCCGGAGGAAACCCACACAGACACGGGGAGAACATGCAAACCCCACACAGAAAGGACCCGGACCACCCCACCTGGGGATCGAACCCAGGACCTTCTTGCTGTGAGGCGACAGTGCTACCCACCGAGCCACCGTGCCACCCTCACTTGTGCACCTTCATATAAATTTAAAATCAATGAGAATTTATTTACATTTGAAAAGAACTCAGTTGGTTGCTCCACATTCGTCCGCCATGTTTGTCTTGTTTTGTGAGATAAGTTGTGCCGCACTGAATGCTGGGATTGCCCTCAGCGCTGAAGAAGCGTCGGACGCTCCCTCGTCATTCAGTCAGATTATCACACAGAATTAAGGCGCCTCAGTAGGAGCATTTTAATTAATCTAAGAATTTAGACACGCCCTCTTCTCAGGAGTGTAGGATGATGTGAAATGTGTCTATGTATAGAGATCACCAGGTTTTCAGACAGACCCTAAGAGAATGTGTATGATTAGAAGAGTTGAAGGTAAAAAAGGAAGAGAATGGCCAGCAACAAGATGGATGGATACAATTAGATACAAGTATCCAAATGGTCACAAGGAGGCATAATCGACTTGATGGCCGATATTATTATAATAATCTTAATTATTATTACTGACAACAAGAGCAATAATAATACTATATCGATATCTATTTCAAAGTAAAAAAGCATCTTTGTATGAGCGTGTGTTCTCATGGCCGTTCTCTCGGCGTGCCCCCTCTTCCCTCAGCATCAGGCTGGCTTGTTATCCGCTGGCGTGAGGCAGAGTGTGACAGCGTGATAATCCATGTGGATGTGTGCTGCTGACCCTGTGATGTTCCTGCCCGCTGCGTCTGCTGCAGAAGGCAGAAGCTCGGCCATTTCTTTCTCTCTCTCTCTCTCTTTCTCTAGCTCGCTCTCTCTCTGCGTTTCTCTGCCTCTCTTGCTACAAATATATCAGCCAGCATATGTTGCCTCAATCAGCCGTACAGCACACAGAGGGGCTGTGTTTGTTAGTCAGACACATAGAGCCTGTGAGTGTGTGGAAGTGATTTGCTCTGCTCCTCTGGCTGCTTCATTACCTGGGTCACTGTCTGTCTCCTGCTTGGCTGGATCGCTGCCAAGTGTGTGCCGCCAAAGTCTGGCACACACACACACACACACACACACACACCACAGCTTCTGCCAACTTCCTCTAGTGCCCTGTTTCCCAAACTGTTTTTTTTTTTCATATCCCAAGGGGTTCTCTTAAAAGTGATGTGGGTGCGGTATGGTTACTGTATGTGAATTTTATGTGCTAACTCGCTTCATTTAGATTTACTGTGATGAATTATTTCAAAATTTTAGCTCCTGCTGCAGGTAAAATGTGCAAGAAAGCCAGAAAGGTTTGCATTGGTTAAAATTTGTGATCTGCACAGCGGATTTGATTAGTTAAACCACTTACCTTACATACTGTATATGGCTAATTTTTAATACATTGCAGTCAATACAGTTATTTTATAAAGATGCATCACCATGAATTACATGAATTAAAATGAATATGTATATACTGTATTTTCATATAGTATATACACCGACCAGGCATAACATTATGAGCACTGACAGGTGAAGTGAATAACACTGATTATCTCTTCATCATGGCACCTGTTAGTTGTTGATGTTAGAAGCAGGAAAAATAGACGAGCGTGAGGATTTGAGCGAGTTTGACAAGGAACAAACTGTGATGGCTAGACGACCTGGTCAGAGCATCTCCAAAACTGCAGCTCTTGTGGGGTGTTCCCGGTCTGCAGTGGTCAGTATCTATCAAAAGTGGTCCAACAGGGTCAGGGTCATGGGTGGCCAAGGCTCACTGATGCACGTGGGGAGTGAAGGCTGGTCTGTGTGGTCCGATCCAACAGACGAGCTACTGTAGCTCAGATTGCTGAAGAAGTTCATGCTGGTTCTGATAGAAAGGCGTCAGAATACACAGAGCATCACAGTTTGTTGCGTATGGGGCAGCAAAAGGGAACCAACACAATTTTAGGAAGGTGATCATAATGTTATGCCTGATCGGTGTATAGTGTTTTCTTACATAGTTGTAATTGTCATAGTGCTGTGTAATAGTAATTGCATTTTATAGTACTTTACTTTTTTATTCTATTCTATTTTATTTACTCTATTTACTGTACTTACACTGTGCTGGAGCTGCTGTAACACTGGAATTTCCCCAATGAGGATCATTAAAGGAATCTTATCTTAATTAAAATAAATATAAATGACTTAAAAGCTGAAAATAATTTTTTTCCTTTTTTCCATTAACTCATTCATTCATTCATTTTCTTATCTGCTTATCCAATTAGGGTTCGCAGGGGGGTGCTGGAGCCTATCTCAGCTTTTCAATGGGCGCAATGCACACAGTAACACCCTGGACGGGACGCGTTTTTAAATACCGTGTCCACTCACTGTCCACTCTATTAGACACTCCTACCTAGATGGTCCACCTTGTAGATGTAAAGTCAGAGACGATCGCTCATCTGAGGTGTTTAAAAACTCCAGCAGCGCTGCTGTGTCTGATCCACTCATACCAGCACAACACACACTAACACACCACCACCATGTCAGTGTCACTGCAGTGCTGAGAATGATCCACCACCTAAATAATACCTGCTCTGTGGTGGTCCTGACAAAGCATGTAGAGAAACAGATGGACTACAGTCAGTAACACTGTGATGCCATTATTTAATCTTCCTATTTTTTCCCTTGTAAATGATTTAAGAAAGAGCATTTTAAAGCTCTGACATATACCAGCCTCTGTTTCCTAGGAACCCTGGTTAACTTGTCCCAAAACGATGAAGTGCATTTGGAATACCACTGCTAGATTAAATTTCTGCTGATTTTATTCAGCAGTTCATTCCAAATTGTAGGTATTGTTGTGTTGGGCATCTTTCAAACCAGTGAACCCCCACCCAACCTCCACAACACACGGACTCATCCATGCACACTCACGCACACATTTAAAATCAGCTTTCTAGACAATGGACGAACAACCACAGCGCCCTCCTGTGGACTCAAACGTTCATGTAGTATTTGGGACAACAGGTCCAACACGTCATCTACAATACTGTCAGCTGTGGGGAAAAAAACACAACTAAACAAACAAAAATAAAATAAAATCCCTGTGTGGCGACGCTGAAATGCCAGTGTGAGATTGATTCTGTACCCGAGTCACATGCGTTTGTAACTTTTCTGGGCTGTCGGGCTTTACGGCAGCAGCTGGCCTCTAATCACTCACAGACGACTGAAATGTTAATTAAAGATAATCTAATAAAACTCCATCCATATGTCTTTACTCTGATCATTATGCAATACATATTATTTTAATCCTTTGCTAAGGCGTTTAATCAGGACGACGCTCATCTGATGTGAATACACACACATACACACCGAGCATGGATAAAACCAGGCAGTAAAATGATACTCTCTTAATTATATTTAGAAATAATTTTAAAGTCTGTTATACATTCATTGTCTGTTTTACCACCGCTTTATCAGATTCAGAGTGAAGGTGGGTACGATTCACCAGGCGAAAGGTAGGAAACACCATGGCAATTTTTAATATTATTTAGTTATTAGGATTTTAACGTCATGTTTACACATTGGTTACATTCATGACAGGAACGGTAGTCACTGGTTACACAAAATTCATCAGTTCAAACACACTCATCGACAATTTTGTATCTTCAATTCACCTCACTTGCACATCTTTTTATTGTGGGAGGAAACTGACACAGACACGGGGAGAACATGCAAACTCCACACAGAACTCCACACACAAATCTAAAATGTTTTTTTATTTTTATTATTCATTAATTAGTTCAAGTCAAAGTTATTTGTATAGTGCATTTGTAAAGCAACTTACGCAACAGAATCCAGGACTGACAGACCAAAAACCCTTACTGAGCAAACCAAGGGTGACAGTGGCAAGAAAAACTCCCTTAAAATGGCAGGAAGAAACATTATGAGGAACCAGACTCAGCAGCAGTGGCGTAACTAGGAGCTCATGGGCCCCAGTGCAAAAAAAATGTTGGGCCCCCCTCAACAAATTTCATATCTATATTAATATAGTTCTAGTAACGTTAAGCAGGTTACACACATTCACAAAATCCCTTGCTGTGCACTCACTGTATATTTTGATTACATGTATTCTGATATTTCAATGTCTTTTGGTTATTTTAATATTTTACTTAACGGAAATATTGTCGTGTTTTTGCTTTCGTTATCGCCGCACTTTACCGTTAGCATTAGCCACTTGCTACTGTAGAGGGTCGGTTCACCTAGCCGCAGCGAGCACTGCTCGTCCGGCGGGGATGCTACGCTTCTTTTGCTGCGTGCGGTGGTGGAGGTGTGGGAATAAAGGCACACCACAAGGTAGAGTTCACTTTAACCATTTAGTCAGGACTTCAATAAGCGTTACCACACTTTAGACTGCCTAGCTCCAGAACCCGAACTACCTATTGGGTTCAATGCTGGGGCCACTACTGCAGAATGTCTGAACGCACATGTATAAACTGGGTGCTGCATTCTGATTGGCTGAGCTGAATGTCACTCATATAGCCACTACAATATTGTAATATAATAATAACAACCTGGCGAGTGCAGCCAATGTGGGGGGGCCCCAGTGCACCTGTCCCCCCTGCATCTCCTGCACGCTTGCCATCCTCCTTGTGTGGCCTGGAGAATCATTTGAATGAATAGGATTCACACAAATCATACACACACAGAATTAAATTAAATTAAGTTATAACTAGCGAAGAAAATAAATAATGAAATTAATAATACTTTTTATTAATGTGTTTTTATTATACACAAATAAAAGTCTCAGGCTGTGTGTCAACACCAGAGCAAACCAAATCATACTGTCACAAGAGAATTCATTGTACGTTTTTTTTTTCCAAAACATTTCCGAGAGACCTTTATATTTTTCATTTGCTTGTTATCCTACGGTCAAACAAGCTGCTGCTGTTTGCCTGATGTGGCAGAAATCTCTCTTCATTCGTTGCCCGTGGGCTTTCCTGACCTTAAGTTTACTGCTGGTCACCTGGATTCATGGCTTTGTTTACAACACTGTCGTCCAACCCTGCTGCTGAAGAACATTTGAATGTTTCCTGTGACATTATGTAGTTGACATTACGTTAATACTGTAGTCAATTATTTAAAAAGTCAGGATAGTGTCAGGAACACAACAACAATAAATGTTAGCTATATATATTATAATTATTTTTTTAAATTAATAAAGTTGGAGCCAAAATGTATTGCTTTATTCTCAAAATTCACCTTTATTAATAAAAATACATCTATTTATGGAGTTGGGTCAGAACTATTTTTCTGGATTTTAGTCACTGTGATGCCATTAGTTCATCTCCACATTTTTTCCTTGAGAATGATTTGAGGAAGTGCATTTCATTTTTAAAGCTCCAACAGCACATGATACCAGCCACTGTTGACCATGGCTAACTTCTCCAAATGTCCAAACTCCAAATAAAACTCTAATTTTACATTTCTGCTGATTTCACATTTTTGCTTAATCTGCCTGTGTGTGTTATAAACCCCTGACATTCTAGCACATTCTGTACTGCACACCAGACAGTAGCAGTATAATTAAAAGTAGTAGAAGTAGTAGTAGTAGTAGTAGTAGTAGTAGTAGTAGCAGCAGCAGCAGTAGAAGTAAAATTAATAGTAGTAGTAGTAGTAGTAAGAGTAATAGTAATAATAATAGTACTAGTACTAGCAGTAGTAGTAGTAGTACTAATAATAGTAGTAAAAGCAATCACAATAGTAGTACTAGTAATAGTAGCAGCAGTGGTAGTAGTAGCAGCAGTATTAGTAGTAGTAGTAAAAGCAATAGCAGTAGTAGTAGTAAAAGTAGTAGCAGCACTAGAAGTAATAGTAGTACTAGCAATAGTAATGAAGTAGCAGTAGTAGCAGCACTAGTAGTAATAAAGTAGGAATATTAGTAGTAGTAGTAGTAGTAGTAATAGTAGCAGTAGTAGTAGTAATAGTACTACTAGTAGTATTAGTAGTACTAGCAGTAGTATTAATAGTAGTAGTAGAAGTAGTATTAGTAATAGTAGTAGTAGTAGTAGAACTGGTATCAGTAATAGTAGTAGTAGAAGCAATATTAGTAATAGCATTAGTAGCAGTAGAAGTAGTATTAGTAATAATAATAGTAGTAGTAGAAGTAGTATTAGTAGTAGAAGTAGTATTAGTAATAATAATAGTAGTAAAGTAGTATTAGTAATAGTAGTAGAAGTAGTATCAGTAATAATAGTAGTAGAAGTGGTAGTAGTAATAGTAGTAGTATTAGTAATAATAGTAGTAGTAGTAGAACTGGTATTAGTAATAGCATTAATAGTAGTAGTAGAAGTAGTATTAGTAATAATAATAGTAGTAGTAAAAGTAGTATTAGTAATAGTAGTAGCAGAAGTAGAATTAGTAATAATATTAGTAGTAAAGTACTATTAGTAACAGTAGTAGAAGTAGTATTAGTAATAGCAGTAGAAGTACTGTAGTAGAAGTAGTATCAGTAATAGTAGTAGAAGTAGTATTAGTAATAGTAGTAGTAGAAGTAGTATTAGTAATAGCAGTAGTAGAAGTAGTATCAGTAATAATAGTAGTAGTAGTAATAGTAGTAGTATTAGTAATAATAGTAGTAATAGTAGTAGAAGTAGTAATATCAATAACAGTAGAAGTAGTATTAGTGATAGCAGTAATAGTAGTAGTAGAAGTAGTATTAGTAATAGTAGTAGAATTAGTAATAGTAGTAGTAGAAGTAGTATTAGTAATAGCAGTAGAAGTAGTATTAGTAGTAGTAGTAGTAGAAGTAATAGTAGTAGAAGTAGTATTAGTAATAGTAGCAGTAATAGTAGTAGTAGAAGTAGTATTAGTAATAGCAGTAGAAGTAGTATTAGTAGAAGTAGCAGTAATAGTAGTAGTAGAAGTAGTATTAGTAATAGTAGTAGTAGAAGTAGTATAATTAGTAGTAATAGTAGTAGAAGTAGTATTAGTAATAGTAGTAGTAGAAGTAGTAATAGTAGTAGTATTAGTAATAATAGTAGTAATAGTAGTAGTAGTAGTAATATCAATAACAGTAGAAGTAGTATTAGTAATAGTAGTAGTCCTCCATTGTAAGAAGTATGAGGGAGACAGAAGCTGGTGATCACCCTCACACTCCACACTTCATCTACATAATTTAAACTCTTCTCAACTTTGATGGATGGTCCAGCCACTTCAGAGTGCTGATGTTCTCTCTGCCTCCTGTATCAGCAGTTTACGTTAAAAACGAGCCGCTTCCAGCTGCTTTGTAGAATGGAATCTCTTGCTGTATGAAGCAGGGCTGTATTTATAAAAACTGATATGACACGACCACAACAGGCTCTGACAAACCTGCTCCCAATAATTAGCTGCTGCTTCCCTGTCGACATCAGCAAGGAAAACACTCAAATGTGCAGTGCAGACTTGAACCATGTGTAACACCTGTTTAGAAACAGTGCAATACCTGTCAGTGCAATATTTGTTAAACTTCTTCAAAGTACTAGTAGTAACAGTAATAGTGCTAATAATAGTAGCAGCAATGGTAGTAGTAGTAGCAGCAGTAGTGGTAAAAGTAATAGTAGTACTAGTAATAGTAGTAGCAGTGGTACTAATAGTAGTAGCAGTAGTGGTAAGAATAATAGAAGTACTACTAGTAGTAGCAGCAGGTAGCATTAGTAGTAAGAAGAATTGTAGTAGAACTAGTAATGATAGTAGTAGTACTAGTAATAGTAGCAGTACTAGTAGTATTAGTAATAGTAGCAGCAGCGGTAGTAAAAGTAGCAGTAGTACCACTAGTAATATTAGTAGGAGTACTGGTATTAGTAGCAGCAGCAGTAGTAGTAAAAGTAATAGTAGTAGTACTAGTAATAACAGTAGTAGTACTAGCAATAGTAGCAGTAGTAGTAGTAGTAAAAGTAATAGTACTAGTAATAGTAGGAGTAGTACTAGTAATAGTAGCAGTAGTGCTAGTAATAGTAGTAGCAGCAGCAGCAGTAGTAGTAAGAGAAATAGTAGTAGCACTAGTAATAATAGTAGTAGTACTAGTAATAGAAACAGCAGTGGAAATAGTAGTATTAGAAGTAGTAATGTTAGTAATAGTAGCAGCAGCAGTAGTAAAAGTAATAGTAGTTTTAGAAATAGTAGTAGTACTAATAATAGTAGTAGCAGCGGTAGTAATAGTAGCAGCAGCGGTACTAGAAGTAGCAGTAGTAGCACTAGTAATAGTAGCAGCAGTAGTAATAGTAGCAGTAGTAGTAAGAGAAATAGTAGTATTATTAGTATATATTGTAGTATTATTAGTAATTATAGTAGTAGTACTAGTAATAGCAGCAGCAGTAGTAGTAGCAGCAGCAATCGTAGTACTAGTAATGGTAGAACTAATAATAGTAGCAGCAGCATTAGTAGTACTAGTAGTGGTACTAGTAATAGCAGCAGCAGTAGTAGCAGTTATTGTATTTTTTCATATATTTTTTATATATTTACATTTTGTATTTTTAATATATGTATAAACACTTTTATATCTCTATATTCTTGAAAGCTGCTGTAATGTTGCAAATTTATACATTTATTTTATCTTATCTCATCTAAACATGAGGTAAACAATATAAACGTTACTTATTTTTAAATGCATTTTAGCTATTTTAAAATTAATACAAGATCCATAATAACCTTAGGCCAATTGAGAATATTCTGGTACATTTGGTAGACTCTCACAATAGTAATTTAATATTCAGATATGAAATATAAAAGTGTATATATATATATATATATATATATATATATATATATATATATATATATATATATATATATGTAAAGTATCCTGCCTAAATGCTGTTTAGGAGCAGGATTCGCACAACAGCTATAAACGCATCATTCAAAAGCCTGTGATTCTGGACAATTGTTATTATTATTATTATTTTTAGTAGTAGCAGTACTAATAATAAAATCAACAGCGGTATTAGTAGCAGTAATACAAATAATAGTATCAACAGCGGTATTAGTAGTAGTAATACTAATAATAGTAGCAGCAGTGGTAGTAGTAGTACTAATAATAGTAGCAGCAGTAGTAGTAGTAGTAATAATAGTAGCAGCAGTAGTAGTAGTACTAATAATAGTAGCAACAGTGGTATTAATAGTAGTACTAATAATAGTAGCAGCAGTGGTATTAGTAGTAGTACTAATAATAGTAGCAGCAGTAGTAGTAGTAGTACTAATAATAGTAGCAGCAGTGGTAGTAGTAGTAGTACTAATAATAGTAGCAGCAGTGGTAGTAGTACTAATAATAGTAGCAACAGTGGTAGTAGTAGTAGTACTAATAATAGTAGCAACAGTGGTATTAGTAGTACTAATAATAGTAGCAACAGTGGTATTAGTAGTAGTACTAATAATAGTAGCAGCAGTAGTAGTAGTAATACTAATAATAGTAGCAGCAGTGGTAGTAGTAGTACTAATAATAGTAGCAGCAGCAGTAGTAATACTAATAATAGTAGCAGCAGTGGTAGTAGTAGTAGTACTAATAATAGTAGCAGCAGTAGTAGTAGTAATAATAGTAGCAGTAGTAGTAGTACTAATAATAGTAGCAGCAGTAGTAGTAGTACTAATAATAGTAGCAGCAGTGGTAGTAGTACTAATAATAAAATCAACAGCGGTATTAGTAGTAGTAATACTAATAATAGTATCAACAGCGGTATTAGTAGTAGTGATACTAATAATAGTAGCAGCAGTAGTAGTACTAATAATAGTAGCAGCAGCAGTAGTAGTAGTAGTACTAATAATAGTAGCAGCAGCTGTAGTAGTAGTAGTACTAATAATAGTAGCAGCAGTAGTAGTAGTACTAATAATAGTAGCAGCAGTGGTATTAGTAGTAGTACTAATAATAGTAGCAGCAGTGGTAGTAGTAGTAGTACTAATAATAGTAGCAGCAGTGGTAGTAGTAGTACTAATAATAGTAGCAACAGTGGTATTAGTAGTAGTACTAATAATAGTAGCAACAGTGGTATTAGTAGTAGTACTAATAATAGTAGCAGCAGTAGTAGTAGTACTACTAATAATAGTAGCAGCAGTGGTAGTAGTAGTACTAATAATAGTAGCAGCAGTGGTATTAGTAGTAGTAGTAGTACTAATAGCATCAGTGGTATTAGTAGTACTAATAATAGTAGCAGCAGTGGTATTAGTAGTAGTAATACTAATAATTGTAGCAGCAGTAGTAGTACTAATAATAGTAGCAGCAGTGGTATTAATAGTAGTACTAATAATAGTAGCAGCAATGGTATTAGTGTCACGGGGGTCTAGGCTGAGACTAAGGGGGCGGACACACACGCAGAGATGTAAATATGAAATCAAAGGATATTTATTGATAACAAAAGACAAAACCATAACATACAAAACCAAACAAAACTAAACACACATGGACTAACAAGGCAAACAAGGAGAAACACAGCTAACTAAACTAGAAACAAGACTTGGCATGATCAAGGGCTACAAACATGACTTAGCATGAACAAGAGCTACACCATGACTTAGCATGAGCAAGAGCTACAACCTGACTTAGCATGAGCAAGAGCTACAACCTGACTTAGCATGAGCAAGAGCTACAACATGACTTTGCATGAGCAAGGGCTATAAACATGACTTAGCATGAGCAAGGGCTACAAACATGACTTAGAATGAGCAAGAGCCACAAACATAACTTAACATGCGCAATAACAGACCTTACAGATTGGAACTGAGTCCTG
Source organism: Trichomycterus rosablanca (assembly GCF_030014385.1). Lineage (NCBI taxonomy): Eukaryota > Metazoa > Chordata > Actinopteri > Siluriformes > Trichomycteridae > Trichomycterus > Trichomycterus rosablanca. The sequence goes on along the minus strand of NC_085990.1, from coordinate 50,623,521 downwards.
TAAAGCAGTCCAACCAAGCCACAAACAAAGCACACAAACCTCACAAAAGTCCAATAGTCCCCAGTGTCTGTCTCCTGCTAACCTCTTAAATAGAGGGCAGCTGGGACCAATTAGTTCAAATGAATCAATCCTGTGCTGGGGCGTGGCAGGAGGCAGAGTGTGCTCATGGAGAGGGGGGCGTGGCACCTCAGGAGCACACACAGAGGCTCAAAGTGTGAAAATTAGTAGTAGTACTAATAATAGTAGCAGCAGTGGTATTAGTAGTAGTAGTACTAATAATAGTAGCAGCAGTGGTATTAGTAGTAGTATTAATATTAGTAGCAGCAGTGGTATTAGTAGTAGTAGTACTAATAGTAGCAGTAGTAGTAGTACTAATAGTAGCAGTAGTAGTAGTAGTAGTAGTAGTACTAATAGTAGCAGCAGTGGTATTAGTAGTAGTAGTACTAATAATAGTAGCAGCAGTGGTAGTAGTAGTACTAATAATAGTAGCAGCAGTGGTATTAGTAGTAATAGTAGCAGCAGTGGTAGTAGTAGTACTAATAATAGTAGCAGCAGCGGTAGTAGTAGCAGCAGCGGTAGTAGTAGTAATAATAGTAGCAGCAGCGGTGGTAGTAGTAGTAGTAATAGTAGCAGCAGCAGTAGTAGTAGTAGTAATAGTAGCAGCAGCAGTAGTAGTAGTAGTAGTAGTACTAATTATAGTAGCAGCAGTGGTATTAGTAGTAGTACTAATAGTAGCTGCAGCTGTAGTAGTAGTAGTACTAATAATAGTAGCAGCAGCGGTAGTAGTAGTAGTAGTAGTAGTAATAGTAGCAGCAGCAGCAGAAGTAGTAGTAGTAATAGTAGCAGCAGCGGTAGTAGTAGTATTAGTAGTGGTAATAGTAATTTGCTATTTTATAATTAATACAGGATCTATAATAAGATGAGGCCAGTTGGGAATGTTCTGGTACATTCGGTAGACTCTTACAATAGTAATTTAATATTCAGATATTAAATATAAAAGTGTGTGTATATATATATTATCTTGCCTAAATGCTGTTTAGGAGCAGGACTTGCACAACAGCTATAAATGCAGCATTCAGAAGCCTGTGATTCTGAAACCTGTTCAGTTCAGAGGAGTTTTGAAAAAGGAATGACGGCAAATAGTGTTGATTACAAACGGCCCCGGGGTTACAAGGCTTTGATTTCTATTCTCCAGTAGATACATCTTCTCTGGCATTTTGCAGAGGCAAAGCTGATAGAAAAATATTACAACCAGAAAAGAGCTTTACACATAAAGAAGAAAATTTTAAACGTAACCAAATGAATGAAAACTAAAAGTGGTAAGGCGTAATTACGACCAGAGGCAGAAAACAAGCACATCCGTCACTCGATGTATGAAAAAGGAGGGACATTTACAGCGGTAAGAGGTGAAACAGATGAGGCTCTGACCAGTAGGCTGTTGAATTGACCGTCCATTTACAGCTGGCAGAAAAATGAGTCCCGGCTTCCCTGTGATGGGTCAGACGATTTAAGGTCTCGTCGAGCTTGTAAATGACTGTGTTGCTTGTCATTACACCATTATGGCGCCATTCTGGGCCCCATTTTGCTCCGTGCTCTGTGCTTTGTGGCTCGCAAGAGGAGACATACGGCAAGAAGACGTCAGCGGAGGTATGATTAGTGTTTCACCGCTGCATTTATGTTAATACACGGACAGATTCTCAGCCGATTCTTTCATCTCATCTCCGTCATTTTCTTTTTCGCCTGTATTGAGAAGTCGCCCCTCATTAGTGCAGAGAGCCTGAGCCTGGAAGCATCTAAAGTGCTTTTTAATCAGCTTAATTTGCTTCACTTGGTGATGAAGGCGGAGAGATGAAGAGGAGGAAGGTCTAAGCTTTTCTTTCTTTCTTTTCTCTTCCAGTCTCTGGCACACACAGAGCCAGACCTCTGGCACAAAAACGCTCAGCACTGTCAACCGGTCTCTGTATTTTCTATACATCAAGTCAGAACCTGGATTAAGTGAAGAGGGTGGAAGGTATTAAAGTCATTCCACAATTAATGTGCCGTTTTGGCATTTACATTAATCAGAAAGTGACTCGAGTAATTAAACCACTTTATCCTGGTCAGGATCATAGCGATTTAATCACCACCCAAAACATTTGGCATATGAGTCTACATAGACACATTTTACATCATCCTACACTCCAGAGAAGAGGGCGTGTCTAAATTCTTAGATTCCCTAAAATGCTCCTACTGAGGTGCCCTAATTCTGAGCGATAATTTGACTGAATAACAAGGAAGTGTCAGACGCTGTTTCAGCACTGAAGGCAATCCCAGCATTCAGTGCTGCACAACTTTTCTCTCAAAAAATTACAAATGAAACGCGGAGCAACCAACGGAGTTCTTTTAAAATGTAAATTAATTTTCTCTGATGTGTAATGTGTATAAAGGTGCACAAGTCTCGTTTATTTGTAAATTCGGCCTCGTCAGGAACAGTTTAGCCATATTCGGTACACAGAGGGAGACGTTTGCTGGCGTGTTAGCGGGTTGTGCTGCCTCAGCCTGTCGGTTTGAATGTCCTGAAGCTAACTGTGTTAGTTTGGCAAGCAAAAATCTACGGAATCTCTGTCTAAGTAGAGCGTCTAAATAATCTGCCTTATAAGTTTGATGCCTTATTAGAATTCTCTCTACTGATGCAGCTGATTAGTTAGGCAGTAGGCAGCAAGGCAGCTCACTAGGTTTTTCGTTGCCATCCCAGCCTTTCAACGGGCGCAAGGCACACAGTAACACCCTGGATGGGACACCAGTCCATCGCAGGGCAGACACACATACACACATACATTCACTTATAGGGCAATTTAGTGTCTCCAATTACCCTGACTTTCCCAAAGGAAACCCACGCACACAGAAAGGACCCGGACCGCCCCGCCTGGGGATCGAACCCAGGACCTTCTTCCTGTGAGGCAGCAGTGCTACCCACTAAGCCACCATGCCACCCCCAATGTAGTACTTTATAATTCCCTATTGCAACTTCTCTATTAGAGGACTGTACTCACAAAGACATTATTCATATTGCTATTCATATTATATATTCATATAATATACACAAATTATACTCTATTCATATAACACAAGACAATATTAATATTGCTCAGCCTGTCTGTGCTGGTGGGCTAGTATTAAACCACTATGCCATCTGATCACCCTCTCATGGTGCTTTGTTTTGTAATATTTATACATTTTTTTATTCCTAAACCTCTTAAAACATTGAGGTCTGCGCAGGAATGATTTATTTATCCCCTGTCCAGCCCACAGCATAAATACTTTAATTACTATATATTTTTTTATTAGTACGAGAGATTCTAAAGCAAATAGCTCCAAAATATGGCATTAAAAGACACAGAGGTGGCAAAAGCAATGTTTATCATTCCGATAAAACAGAGAAAAAATGCTAGACACACAAGAATCATTAAGAAGGTCGTTCCTGGGATTGGGTGCCTTTTGGACCTTAAAACTATTTGAAAATGAAACACTGTTTTATTTGTTTTTCATGTTTTATTATAAAAAAGGACATGTTATACTTTTCCAAACTAATATTGGTCAAGCTCAAGCACACAAACTGTAGGTTTTATTAAAATTCTAATTAATTATGGAGTCTCTGACCCAGGATGTCCACCCTGTTACGGACAAATGCAGAACTGTTTTGTTTCTGTCTTTCAGCTGCACTTAAGGCCGTTCTTTAAAGGATTCACACATAATATCAATATAAATTACACATGCACCTCATATACACTGTGACGTCCACCCTGTTACATATTAGGTTGTAACAGGGTGGACATAAACATTCTGACATAAAATTAGCCATTAGCTAGCGAATGAGCAAAACCTTGCTAGCATAAAAGTGAATTCAGACAAAAGATGTTCTGCTTTTTAATGTGGTTATTTTTAAAATGATTAAATCGTGTTGCTTTTTCTCATATATCCCATAACAGGGTGGACATGTTATGGTTGACCATATAAGACTTTTAGGATAAAATGTGGATAAAACAACATTAAAATGAGGAGTTTAATAAGCCGCTCATCTTCCACAGTCGTTTTCCCTGCAAAAAGATCATGTGAGCTTCAGGAAATGATGTCAGGATGTAAAACAGCTCTTCATTTTAAGAGACAGTAGTAAGAAATAACAGGGTGGACGGCAACTTGAGGGACGTGTGAAAAACCCTGATAATCAGCAATAAAATCAAACTCATAAAGAAAATAAATCCAGGGTTTAGAGGGACTTAAGCAAAACCTTCTAAACAGTATTGAAAGACTGAGATATTTTCATGATTAAACCTCATATATCATCAGTAAATCAGAATGTACAGCACTGGGGATCATGGGAAAACCTCCGGTATCTAAGAGATAAAAACAGTATGTATACAGTCATTTTATTTTGGGAGGGTAGAAAACATTGTGTTTAGTATTTGAAAGTGTTCATTATTTCAGTAAGATGTTTAGAAATGGTATTGTTTAAAATTTATAAATTTTCATAAATACAATGATCAGTACTGGGGACACAAAAGGCACCGAATTGTAGGAATGACCCTAGACACTTGCAGTGGTAAAACACCAGGCACCTATGTGGACAATGAAAGGAGTCCTCGTGACTGCTGTAATTACGACCTTTGCTGGCTGAGTGATGGTGCCTGGACAGAGATGGGGGATAATGGAGGTTGGTGCGTGACTCTCCGTGCATGATACGGATCTCCATATAAACCTGCCTCGTTTAGGTGAATGAGAAGCAATCAGCTACTGCACACGTGTCAGAGTAATTAGATACGACTACATTGGGAGGAAAATGAGGGGAAATGCATTTAAAATGTTACATGAGATTTTACTGTATGCCCTAATGCTTGTAGTTCCAGTAAATATACAAGAAAAAATACACCAGACAAAATACATTTTATGTCTATTATGATAGATGTTGATGATACACTTAAAAATGCTTAACCGCTGATCTTCACAATCATTGCAGACTAAAATGACTCTTCTCATATCATCACTTTTGCTGGATCAATAGATGAGAATATTACAATATCGACGTCTGTGTTTACCAAAGGACAGTAAAGCTGGATTTTTGAGTCATTACTGCACACGTTTTTCTCGCCGCAGCAGAGCTGGGGGTGATGGTTGTTTTTCAATTGGCAAAATGCAGATATTGAGGTCCTGCTCGACAGCCTGTTTCACACGGGCAGGTTCAGCATCTTCTGCTCTGTGGACTGTTTGGCTTTCCAATAGCTGAAAACATCTGCTGCCCACATCTCGAATGTGACTGTTTTTTTTTCTCCCCTTTTTCTCCCTTTTAGCACGTCCAATTGCCCGATTGTATCATGCTTCCTCTCCACCAATGCCGATCCCCGCTCTGACTGAGGAGAACAAAGCTAACCCACGCCCCCTCCGACACAGACAGCAGCCGTATGCATTTTGTCACCTACAAAAAAAAACAGAGCAACAGAAAGACTGAATAATTCTGGAGGATGAAAAATACACTTAAAACTGTGACCAGACAGTCAAACCAAGGTCTTGGTGGCAGTATGTTGCACTTTGTAGTTCTACAATTACTGACTGTAGTCCATCTGTTTCTCTGCATGCTTCTTAGCCCCTTTCAAGCTGTTTGAGTTGGTCAGGACCCCCACAGGACCGCTACAGAGCAGGTATTATTTAGGTGGTGGATCATTCTCAGCACTGCAGTGACACTGACATGGTGGTGGTGTGTTAGTGTGTGTTGTGCTGGTATGAGTGGATCAGACACAGCAGCGCTGATGGAGTTTTTAAACACCTCACTGTCACTGCTGGACTGAGAATAGTCCACCAAACAAAAATATCCAGCCAACAGCGCCCCATGGGCAGCGTCCTGTGACCATCTACACGATGACCAACTCAAACAGCAGCGATAGATGAGCGATCGTCTCTGACTTTACATCTACAAGGTGGACCGACTAGGTAGGAGTGTCTAATAGAGTGGACAGTGAGTGGACACAGTATTTAAAACTCCAGCAGCGCTGCTGTGTCTGATCCACTCATACCAGCACAACACACACTAACACAACACCACCATGTCAGTGTCACTGCAGCGCTGAGAATGATCCACCACCTAAATAATACCTGCTCTGTGGTGGTCCTGTGGGGGTCCTGACCATTGAAGAACAGGGTGAAAGCAGGCTAACAAAGCATGTAGAGAAACAGATGGACTACAGTCAGTAATTGTAGAACTACAAAGTGCTTCTATATGGTAAGTGGAGCTGATAAAATGGACAGTAAGTGTAGAAACAAGGAGGTGGTTTTAATGTTATGGCTGATCAGTGTACATTATATTTACATTTACTGCACTTAGCAGAAGCTTTTATCCAAAGTGACTTACAATTATGATTGAATACTATATACTATATAGTGGCAACTTAATGGTGGTGGGGCTTAAACCAGCAGCCTTCTGATTACTAGTCCAGTACCTTAAATGCTGAGCTGCCACTACCTGTCTATTTTATATCAGCTGCACGTTTAGATTGGAACAAATGCACAAATCCTCATCACCCAGTGACAGTTTGTTTTCACCACTGATTTTTGGCACAACTTGATTTCTGATCATTTTTTACACTGCTGATTAATTAAATGAAAGGACGGCAAAGAAAACCATTTCTTAGAACCACCCCACCCCACCCCAATCTGTTCCTCTGGTTGAAGTGCTTTGCACAATGATGGGACAATAAAGACAAATCAAACTTTAAGCCTTTTAGAAAGAACTACGCTGAATGTGACACATAGATGACCTGCTTCATTAGGGAGTGCCCCCCGTTCCCTGATCAAGACGAGGCGCCCCCACACTGCGGCCTCCTCGGAGACCGGCTTTTGTTTCTTAATGCTCCAAGTTGATTAAGAGATGATCAGAGCCGGGGCGCTAATTAAAAAGGAGCAGGTGCCAGGGAGTAAATAGTGACGGCGCCAGGAGGAGATGAAGAAGCCCGCAATTACTCATCCCAAACGCTCAGCCCTCATAAAGCCAAGAAGGCGCAGAGACGTTAAACTAATGGAGATTTAGTTGCCCTAAGCAGCGCTGCCCTGAGCACTTCAGATACACTAACACACACGTTATAAACACAGAGAGAAAGCATGATGCACGGCGCCAACAATGACAAAGACGGGACCGAGGGCAAATACTTACCTTTTAACCCTGCAATTACACTCACTCACTCACTCATTTACTCAGTAATCACGTTTACATGCAGCCTAATAATCCATTAAGAATTCGACTAATACAGTGGTACCACTTTGTTCAGCGCTCGGCTTGAGCGGTGCAGTAAAATGCCATCAAAGTGTGAATATGAGACGAATCTGCATTTGTGTGGAATAACCATCAGATCCAGTCTGAAAGCTCCACATGTATCTGTGTTTATCTGGATTTTCCTCACTGTTTCACTTTTAAACTTGTGTTACCGCTCGAGCTTCTGAGAAATTATAAGAATCAGCTTCCCCCAGTGTCTAAAACGTTCACTGTTAAAAAAAAGGCTTCACGCTTAATTATTACTGCTCATAAGTTTCTCTTTATTAATGAAATTCCTCACTCGTTCTTTTAAGCTTTGTGCACCGCCGTCACACTCCATAGGAAATAACGGCACAGCAGCACAAAAGAGGTTTTGTCACTTCTCATGTGAATGCGCTGGTACTGAACAGAATATGGTATTCCAAGATCTCACATCTCAACGATTAATTAAGCCTAAGGAAACAAAAAAGAAGTAAAAGTAAAAAGTAAATTATTTTTAACTGTTTTTAATTGTATTTCAGTGTGTTTTATATTATATTTGTGTTATTTGCAGTGTATAAGAGTCAAAAATAACCCCATTATTTTACTTTAGACTAAAATATTTGCAGTTCCACAGGACCATGGAACACATTAACAGGTTTCCCAAACATCCTTATGGTAAAACATACCTTGAAACTCAACACCACTCCCAGAACCAACTGATGTGGAGTTTCAAGGTACCACTGTAGCTCAATTGGAATAAAACACGTTCATGTATACACCTCAATAAGAATACAACACGTCCATGTATAAACCATAATCAGAATAGACTATTCCAATTAAGGACATTCTGAATACACTTAGTTAGTGCTACAGTCAGTAATTGTATACCCCCAAACTGAAAGTAGGTAAGGTATCTGTAAGGTAGGTGTAGCTTAAAAAAAAAAAAAAAAAAAAAAAAAAAAAAAAAAGTACATTGTAGAGAAGTGTACCTAATAAAGAGCTCAGTGAGTGTAAGTGTACCTGTCTGATCTACTTCATCCCAACAAACCAACCTGTATGCTCAGGTCTTCCTCTGCTGGATTACTCTCTATCCCACCATCCATCCAACCTACATGGATTCACCCACATATCCGACAGGTCGACTCTATGTCTACATCCACGGGTCTAAAACAGAAAGCAGTGATTTCTAAATCTGCTTCGATATTTGGTAAACAATAACATACCAGATTACATAAGAGTTGGGACATTTGGTAATAATAAAAAAATAAAATTAAACAAGAATCTGAGATTTGTTCATTTTCGTGATCCTTTATTTTAATGTCAAAATCTACCAAAACGATTTTCACTGTTTTTACTGATCAGCTTAATTGTATTTTATGGTATAAATACCTGCAACAGACTCAAAAACATGTATTATTATTATTAACAAAACTAGAGAAAGTGTAAGCTATGTGTACAGTGGTGAAAATAAGTATTTGATCCCCTGCTGATTTTGTAAGTTTACCCCCTTACAAAGACTTGAACAGTCTATAATTTTATGGAAGGTTTATTTTAACAGAGAGAGACAGAATATCAACAAAAATAAAAGTTATAAATTAATTTGCATTTAATTAAGGGAAATAAGTATTTGATCCCCTACCAACCAGCAAGAATTCTGACCCCCACAGACCGGTTATGTGCCCATGAGGCACACAAATTAGTCCTGTCCCTGTATAAGACTCCTGTCACAGAATCAGTTTCTTCCGTTCAAATCTCTCGACCACCATGGGCAAGACCAAAGAGCTATCAAAGGACGTCAGGGACAAGATTGCAGACCTGCACAAGGCTGGAATGGGCTACAAGACCATCAGCAAGAACCTTGGTGAGAAAGAGACCACTGTTGGTGCGATCATTCGAAAATGGAAGAAATACAAGATCACAGTCAATCACCCTCGCTCTGGAGCTCCATGCAAGATCTCACCTGGTGGGGTAAGAATGATTTTGAGAAAGGTGAGGTCAGTCCAGAATTACACGGGAGGAGCTTGTCAATGATCTCAAGGGAGCTGGGAGCAGAGAAATGCAGGATATGACCCCAAGAACACCATCCCCACCGGGCATTTCTTTGCCTCCAAACACGGCGAGTGGAGTTGATGCCAAATAGCTCAATTTTGGTCTCATCTGACCATATCACATTCTCCCAAGCTTTCTCTGAATCATTCAGGTGTTCATTGGCAAACTTCAGACGGGCCTGTACATGAGCGTTCTTGAGCAGAGGGACTTTGCGGGCACTGCAGGATCTCAATCCATTACGGCGAAGTGTGTTACTAATGGTTTTCTTGGTGACTGTGCTCCCAGCTCCCTTGAGATCATTAACAAGCTCCTCCCGTGTAATTCTGGACTGACCTCACCTTTCTCAGAATCATTCTTACCCCACCAGGTGAGATCTTGCATGGAGCTCCAGAGTGAGGGTGATTGACTGTGATCTTGTATTTCTTCCATTTTCGAATGATCGCACCAACAGTGGTCTCTTTCTCACCAAGCTTCTTGCTGATGGTCTTGTAGCCCATTCCAGCCTTGTGCAGGTCTACAATCTTGTCCCTGACGTCCTTTGATAGCCCTTTGGTCTTGCCCATGGTGGTCGAGAGATTTGATGACAGGAGTCTTTTATACAGGGACAGGACTAATTTGTGTGCCTCATGGGGGGGTCAGAATTCTTGCTGGTTGGTAGGGGATCAAATACTTATTTCCCTTAATTAAATACAAATTAATTTATAACTTTTATTTAATGTTTTTTTTTCTGGATTTTTTGTTGATATTCTGTCTCTCTCTCTTAAAATAAACCTTCCATAAAAATTATAGACTGTTTAAGTCTTTGTAAGGGGGTAAACTTACAAAATCAGCAGGGGATCAAATACTTATTTCCCCCACTGTATATCTAAATTTCAATAATTTCCCTCAGGATAAATAAAGTATCTATCTATCTATCTATCTATCTATCTATCTATCTATCTATCTATCTATCTATCTATCTATCTATCTATCTATCTATCTATCTATCTATCTATCTATCTATCTATCTATCTATCTATCTATCTATCTATCTATCTATCTATCTATCTATCTATCCATCCATCCATCCATCCATCCATCCATCCATCCATCCACAGTATCTATCTATCTATCTAAATTCTATGAAAAATATGAAATACAAATAATTTAGCTTCATCAAATCATTATAATTTAATTTGCCATGTACAAATTGGCAATTTTACGTTAATCTGGGCAGTTTATTGATTGTCAGTTATTTAATCAGTTATCTTTGTTAACAGCTTCATCCTGATAAGAGCTGCAGTGGGTCCACGTTACCAGGAAACACAAAATCTCTCGTTCAAATGTTTTGACCGAAGCAAGCTGAGAGCATTACGAACTCCTCACTGACATCAGGCAGACACAAGGTTCAAACCCAGGTCCTAATACTCTGCTGCTTTTACCAACCCAGCCACCAGTACCAGTACAGAAGGGTAAGACAGCATGTGTAAGACATGCAGCCAACCAACCGTGTGTTAACGAGCTGAAGCCCAAACAATATCACCGGGCAGATTAACCAGCTCGGAGGAGGGCGACTCCTAAATACTTCCAATCGCACAAGCTCACAGATGTCTGGGACTGGCTGGTGCTCCATGAGGGAGGAAGAAAATGCTGTTTAGTTTCTGGCCACAAACAGATTGTGGCATAATTTGGGCTCAAACTTGCAACATCTGGACTGTTGAGCAAACACTTATTCTGCGGCTTAATTTACTGCTCTTTAAATTAACCTTGCAGTGTTTTCTATCTTACTTTATTCACTTCATTCATATTGCACAAGATCTTACTGTGCTTCCTTAAAAATAAAACTAGAATATGAAATATATTAATAAAGGCTAAATATAATATGCCAAAGTCAAAGCTGTTGCTAGGCAATGTAGTTATTCTACATGCAATGATTTCTTAGCACAGAGGAGAAAGCTAAGGGTTTAAATAACTAAAACCAACAGAGCAAAAGGTGGTTTATTATTTACCATACCAACTTTCATTCATTCATTCGTTCATTCATTGTCTGTTTTACCACTGTTTTATCCTGGTCAGGGTCGCTGTGGCTCTGATTCATTGGGCGAAAGATAGAAAACACCCCAAACACTTCGCCTCTAGTATCCTCTAGTATCTCCAGTAACCCTGACTGTATGTCTTTGGACTTGAAGGAAACTGGAGCACCCAGAGGAAACCCACATAGTCACTGGGAGATCATGCATACTCCACACAGAATGGACCCCAAGCCCTTCTTACTGTGAGGCGACAGTGTTACTCACTGCACCATCATGTCGCCAATAAGTGTTAATTGGGTCAAAATTACAGGGCAATAAAGATTCCTTTATTTTTGGTAAATTTAGTTAACGTATATTTAGTATGTAAGTAAGTTTCACTAGCCAGGTCAACTCAAGTCAAGTCAAATTTATTTATATAGCGCTTTTTACAATGGACATTGTCTCAAAGCAACTTTACAGAATCCAGGACCAACAGACCAAAAACCCCTGTTGAGCACTACAGGAAGAAACCTTGAGAGGAACCAGACTCAGCAGGGACCTCCAACCTTCTTGTGTGGCCTGGAGGATACTTTAAATAAATAGAATTTACACCAATAATACAAACACAAAATTAAATTGAACTGAAAGTTATAACTAGCAAAAAAAAAAATTCTTCTTTGTTCAGTCCAGTCTGTGATAAAGTCCGTTCTAAGTTCTGGACATTTTTGGTGCAAACACGCCAGGTACCCATCCCATCTAGCAGGAGCAGCGTTGTTGGCACTGCAGTCTCGACTTGCAGTCTTTAACCTTGAGAGGGTAAACAGGTTTTAGTCAGAACCATCTCGGGGTAAAACAACAGAAGATGTAGTTACAGTGTGAAAGAGTTAAGAGTAAAATGTCAGTTTTACAGAGAGTAACTTTAGACTCCGCTCACCCCTAATTATTACAGCATAACTAAAAGAGAGAGCGAGCAGGTAACAAGGTCATGAACCCCCAAGCCACACCGAGGCATGACTACTGCCAGACCTGTTGAATCTAAACATTACTTAAATAGAGTAGATGTGAGGTATAGGGTTCTTTAAAAAGTTTCCGCACTTATTTTAACTCTATTTATTAAGAATTTCAAAAACAAATATCATCACTTTTCTACATCGTCACCTTCCAATGCATTTTTTCCAGCGTTGTACCAACTTTTTAATGCCATCAGCAGCATAGCGCTGCTTTCACATCATCATCACATGAAAATCTTCTTTCCCTTAGAGCTTCTTTGAGTATCCAAAAAGGTGGAAATCAGATGGAGCTGAATTCGGACTATAAGTGTCTCTCAGACACATCTGATTGCTACTGCTCCTGCCCTTACTGCTTATAACTAAAATATAAAAGTTCAGAAACCCTTGTATATATAGAGCATTTGTACTGCAGGGCACTGATGTTGGTCAAGAAAGCCTCAGTTGAGTTCAGGTGGGTTAAATAAAGGCCTTCATGTCTTTACTGTATAACTTTTACTGTGCAGGGACATCGTAGCACACTGATATTTACTGAGTCACTACCAGGACTATCAGAGACGACTCATGAAACATGATCTGTCACTCTGTTTATAGACTCTTTATATCTTTATTATATTTATATATTTAAATTAAAACCACCTCCTTGTTTCTACACTCACTGTCCATTTTATCAGCTCCACTTACCATATAGAAGCACTTTGTAGTTCTACAATTACTGACTGTAGTCCATCTGTTTCTCTACATACTTTTTAACCTGTTTCACTCTGTTCTTCAATGGTCAGGACCCCCACAGGACCCCCTCAGAACAGGTATTATTTGGGTGGTAGATCATTCTCAGCACTGCAGTGACACTGACATGGTGGTGGTGTGTTAGTGTGTGTTGTGCTGGTATGAGTGGATCAGACACAGCAGCACTGATGAGTTTTTAAACACCTCACTGTTACTGCTGGACTGAGAATAGTCCACCAACCAAAAATGTATCCAGCCAACAGCTGGTCATTGTCACTGCAGTGCTTAGAATGATCCACCTGTCACTCTGTTTATAGACTCTTTATATCTTTATTATATTTATTACATACAAGTATTGTACAGTAATACTTAATTAATAATTGTTTCTATGTGCCTTGAGCTGAAGTAATACTTGACTTTCCCTTTGGGATTAATAAACACATGTTGCTCCTAAAACACATTAAGTCAGAAATGAGAAAGGGTGTAAAGCAGTAACTTTACATTTGTGGCATTTAGCAGAATACAGTTTGAGCAAGTGAGAGAGGGCCTTGCTCAGGGGTCCAACAGTAGCAATTTGGCAGCAGTGGGGTTTAAACCAGTGACATTCTGATTACTAGTCCAGTACCTGTAGTACAAATATCACTAATCAAAAGTCTTTCAAATAGAAAATAATAATGATTCATGAATTAATGGTAAAACTGGAATATATCTCTGTCCTTCCTCAGTCATCCTCCCTACTGACAGACTCGAAGGGATGAGGGGGTGTACATGAATTTTCATTACAGTGTAACACAGCTGAACATAAATCACTGCCCTGAATACACTGAGGAGTGACAGACAGGGAAATAAGTTTTGGTGACGTGAGCTCAGCTCTACAATACTGTGGATTTCAGCTTCCCAGATTGATGAGATTTTATTCACCCTACTGACACCATTTCATAAAATTAGTCTTATTATTATTTTTTCTTGCAGCTGCATATTTTATTGTTGTCAGAGCTGTTGTATAAATGTAGTGTAATGTATGTAAATCATCACAACAGTGCTGACTTCTAAAATGACAGACGTTTGGGTCAGTGTTTTTTCATTTATTCCTTTTCTCTACAAAAACGATTGTAGCGAGCAGCAGTTTGGTCACTGCTAGACCACAAAACTGGTGGGAGCAAACGAATAAAAGTGACCAGTGAAATGAAAGTGACTGGACTGAAATTGTGGTTAGACAACAGAAGTAAGATTTATGTGTCATCTCAATAAAGTACCCATTTTCCCACAATTCTACTGAGGTAAAGCCTGTCTCTGGGTTTACAAGAAACATCCTGCAGTGTACATTTCCTTGTTTCTACACTTACTGTCCATTTTATAAGCTCCACTTACCATACAGAAGCACTTTGTAGTTCTACAATTACTGACTGTAGTCCATCTGTTTCTCTACATACTTTTTTAGCCTGCTTTCACCCTGTTCTTCAATGGTCAGGACCCTACAGGACCACCACAGAGCAGGTATTATTTGGGTGGTGGATCATTCTCAGCACTGCAGTGACACTGACATGGTGGTGGTGTATTAGTGTGTGTTGTGCTGGTATGAGTGGATCAGACACAGCAGTGCTGCTGGAGTTTTTAAACACCGCACTGTCACTGCTGGACTGAGAATAGTCCACCAACCAAAAATATCCAGCCAACAGCGCCCCGTGGGCAGCGTCCTGTGACCACTGATGAAGGTCTAGAAGATGACCAACTCAAACAGCAGCAATAGATGAGCGATCATCTCTGACTTCACATCTTCAAGGTGGACCAACTAGGTAGGAGTGTCTAATAGAGTGGACAATGAGTGGACACGGTATTTAAAAACTCCTCTTTCAGGAGGCCTCTTGCAGCATGATAATGTGCCCTGCCACAAAGCAAAAATGGTTTAGGAGTTTGAGGTGTTGACTTGGCCTCCGAATTCCCCAGATCTCAATCCAATCGAGCATCTGAGGGATGTGCTGGACGAACAAGTCTGATCAATGGAGGCCCCACCTCACAACTTACAGGAGTTAAAAGATCTGCTGCTGACATCTTGGTGCCAGATACCACAGCACACCTTCAGGGGTCAAGTGGAGTCCATGTCTCAACGGGTCAGGGCTGTTTTGTCAGCTAAAGGGGGACCAACACAATATTAGGATATAGGATATAATGTAGTGTACAATATAGTTGTTAAAATCACATCATTTTTCTCTCAAGATTTGATGCACACAGTAGTTCCAGCTTATTAACGTAGTTGGGTGGCTGGGTGGGTAGCACTGTTGCTTTCTCTGTGGAGTTTGCATGTTCTCCCTGTGTCTGTGTGGGTTTCCTCCGGGTGCTCCGGTTTCCTCCCACAGTCCAAAGACGTGCAAGTGAGGTAAACTGGAGATACAAAATTGTCCATGACAAACCTTGAACTGATGAATCTTGTGTAACCAGTAACTACCTGTCCTGTCATAAATGTAACCAGTGTGTGGCGCAGCGGGATATTCCGCTAGCACACCAGCGCCGAGATTCTGAGCTCCTCGGTTCAAAACTCGGCGTTGCCACCGGTCAGCTGGGCGCTATCTAGCAGGCCTGCAGGGCGGGAAGACTGGACTATGTGGGAGGGGTCTTCAAATGCTGTGTAAGGACCCTGATTAGCAGATAGAGGCGCCTGTGCAGAGTGCATGGGTGAAAAAGGGTTCTGCTAAGGGCTGTGCGTGGGTCGGAGGAGGCGTGAGCAGCAATATACCCACCTCGACTGCAATCAGGGATCCCCCAGCAGCGGAAGACAAATTGACTACACTAAATTGTGAGAAAATGCATAAAATGTAATAGAAAAAAAAATGGGTATCACATTATGTTAAAATCCTAATAAAATAAATAAATGATGTTAATATAGTCAGAGAAGTGATGTGAAAAACTCCCACCACAGAATAATTCTATTTGGACGTGTTTTGTCCTAATCAATATTCTGAATGAACACCTGATTTTCCACAGACAGCCAAATCATATTGTTCACTGCATCAATCCATCATGATGAAGGAATTATTTGTTAAAGGCAATTGCAGAATAATATTTCCTTTGCATGGAGTAGTGCTTCCCGAAGCCATTGACCATGCTTCAGCGCTTTAAAGAGACGTGGAGCTCTACCACATCATGACCGACCGGAGAGGCCTAATTCATTTTATTAAGACGTCCCGTCCCACAGAGCGCAATCAATGGCACGATGGCCGATTTGGGGTTATTGATGGTGAAACGGCCCCGTTACGTAGTCCGGTGTGCCATCGATCATCGTGCTCGGTTGGCTCGTATGACACGTATCGGTGCTGGTTGTAAATCTGACCTTTAAAACCGCGGCAATTAAAATCTCATCAAAGACTGACAGGAAGACTCGTACACGCTGCTTTTTTTTTACCACACACACTGTAGACTCTGAAGGTAAGCAGAACAATGAGAGCGGCAGAGCAGAGTGACATAAAAAGACAGGCGGAAGCTGCAATTTAGGACATCTTTCTAAAACCTGTTGTTAACAACCTACACTGTGCATTTAAATCACTTCGTAGGTGCAGCTGAATCCTGCAATTTAGATGCTTATAACGTGTGGCATGATTGACAGGTGTAGCTAGAGTACCTATTTTCTCTTTTGCCTTACAGTTTTTAAAATATGCAGCTGCTTTATTGCCGGCTTTAAACTACCCATAAGTGTGAGCGAGTAAGTACAACCCCAAATCAGAAATAGTTGGGACAGCATAAAAAGGCAAATAATAAAAACACAGTGTTCCCCACATTTACTTTGACTTTTATTTGATGTCAGACAGGATGAACCCGAGATATTTCATGTTTTAGCTGCTCAACTTCATTTCATTTATTAATAAACATCCATTCCTGCATTTCAGGTCCGCAGCACATTCTAAAAAAAAAGTTGGGACAGTAAAGCATTTACCACTTTGTAATGTCGCCGTTCCTTTTCATCACACTTAAAAGAGGTTTTGGCACCGAGGAGACCGAGTGATTTAGTGTTTCAGCTTTTATTTTGTCTCGTTCTTCCTGCAAACACGTCTTAAGAAGTGCAATAGTACGGGGGGTCGTCGTTGTCGCATTTTTGTTTCAAAATTCTCCACACATTCTCTATTGGGGACAGGTCAGGACTGCAGGCAGGCCAGTCCAGCACCCGTACCCTCTTCTTCCTCAGCCATGCCTTTGTAATGTGTGCAGCAGGTGGTTTTGCATCGTCTTAATGAAAAATGCTGGACGTCCCTGGAAAAGACGACGTCCTTAAGGCAGCACATGTTGCTCTAAGATCTCAATGTACTTTTCTGCATTAATGCTGCCATCACAGAGTGTAAATGACCTTTACCAAGGGCAATGACATACCCCCATATCATGACAGACCCTGGCTTTTGGACTTGTTGCTGATGACAGTCTGGATGGTCCTTTTCATCTTTGGTCCGAAGCACACAGCACCCATGTGGTTATATCAGCTATTGTTGAGTGGCGGTTCTTGATGCAGTGCCATCTGAGTGATCAAAGATCACGGGCGTTTAGCTTAAGCTTGCGCTCTTGGCATTTATGCACTGAAATTCCTCCCGATTTCTTGAATGGTTTAATAATATTATGCACTGTAGAGGGAGAAATATGCAAATCTCTTCCAATCTTCCTTTGAGGCTCATTGTTTGATTATTATTTAGTTTTTTCACCTCATTATTAGCCCTACATTTTTTTGGAATGTGTTGCAGGACTAAAATGCAGGATTGGATGTTTATTAATAAATTAAATGAAGTTGAGCAGATAAAACATGAAATATCTCAGGTTCATCCTGTCTGACATCAAATAAAAGTCAAAGTAAATGTAAGAAACTCTGTGTTTTTATTTTACTCGCATTTTCCATACTGTCCCAAAATTTTCTGATTTGGGGTTGTATTACCTCATGTGGAAAAGTGGTAGCCTAGTGGGTAGAGCTGCCAGTTCAAGCCCCAATGCTGCCACGTTTCCACTGTTGGGCCCCTGAGCCAGGTCCTTAACCCTCAATTGCTTAAATTGAGTCGTAACTGTAAGTCACTTTTGGATAAAAGTATCTGCTAAAATGCTGCAAACGTACTGACTACTATACCTTGTTTTAACAGCCTCAAACATGGACAAGGTCAAAAAACAGTACTAACATGAAAAAATCTGAATTTCTGAAGCCAAATTTACACCTAAGCCTGTTTTAAACCTAATTTTAGTTTTGGCTAAATTATGTTTAGAGAAAGGAGAGATTTGAGATACTGTGAAGCAGGGAGGGAGTCTAATTTCTCTAATAATCTCAGACTGAGCTGTTGGACAGCAGAGGAAACATGCAATAAAACATAAAACATGCAATTAGAAAATGAGCTGGAATGCAGAAATGGAATCTCAAAGCAAATCAATCTAACCAGTAACTACTTTATCCTGGTAAGAGTTACAGTGGGTCCAAAGGTGAGCTCTGAGATACTGCAAGGTCTTAAACCCTCTCGCCTCCAGAGTACAATAACAAACCCTGCGCTCTGTGATATGCAAATAAAGAATGTTATTGTCCTGTATGTGTGTATATGACTGCAAATAACTGGAACAGACTGCCAGAGGATTTTAGATGTGCCTCAAATATAGAAATGTTTAAATCCAAGTTAAAAACTTTTCTCTTTTCTTGTGCCTATCATAAAGCTCCATATTTTGCAGTCTATTGATCACGAATCAAGCCTCCTGATTGAATCAAGCCTTTATGTGCCACGCCCCTCTCTCCAGGAGCACATGCTGGACTGTTTTCAGTCTCAAGCCAACGCCCCCTCGTTATGATTGGTCCCCTGCTAATAATCCACAGCTGCACCTCATTTAAGGTGTAATGTTTAGGGCATTTAAGAGGCAGCTGTGGATCCTTCAGTGGGGATTATTTTGGTTTGGTTTTGTCATGCTCTGTGTTAGTCTTGTTTAGTCTAAGATCATGTTTAGCCTTAGCTTAGGGTCTAGTATAGTCAGGTTTCTTGTGTGTTTAGATTAGTTTGAGCTGTTAGTGTAGCATAGTTTAGCATTGTTTATGTGTTTAGATTAGCTGTTAGCATAGGTCAAGTGTTTGTCTGGTCTTGTCTACCCCTGTCTTGTGATTTATTATTAAATGTTATTAAAACAACTCTGCGCATGTGTCCGCCCCCTCTTGTCTAGCCCATTCGTTACACTATTAGTACTGCTCTTTAGCCTCGATAAGCTATTTTATGTTTTATTATCTTTATTTTAAAGACTTTACTTTTATGTTTCACCAAATCTTACTGCACTTTCTTTTTATAAGCTAATTTACTTTATATTTTCCTGTAGTTTTGGATGTTCTTAATGTTTTATTCTTTATGTTAAGCACTTTATTTCTCTGGTTTTAATTTGACTCACTCACTTTCTTAACCGCTTATCCAGTTAGGGTTGCAGGGGGGGTGCTGGAGCCTATCCCAGCTTTTCAATGGGCGCAAGGCACACAGTAACACCGTGGCCGGGCGCCAGTCCATTGCAGGGCAGACACACACACACATTCACCTATAAGGCAATTCAGTGTCTGCAATGAACCTGACTGCATGTTTTTGGACTGTGGATGGAAACCGGAGCTCCCGGAGGAATCCCACACAGAACATGCAAACTCCACACAGAAAGGACCTGGACCGCCCCGCCTGGGGAGCGAACCCAGGACCTTCTTGCTGTGAGGCGACAGTGCTACCCACCATGCCGTCAGTTTTAATTTCATGTTCTTTTAATAGTAACTATATTTGCAAAAAGCCTCTCTGAGGTTCTAGATCTCAGAAAAATTGTAATGCTTTGATTTTTTCCTTATGTAAAGCACTTTGAATTGTCACTGTGTATGAAAGGTGCTATACAAATAAACTTGCTTCTCCTATATGTATATATGACAAATAAGGGCCTTCCATCTGCCCTAGGTCATTATGTAAAGTATGAGGAAAAAAATGAATGAAGTAAGTTGAAGACTGCAGTGAAAGATGCTACAAGGCTCACAAAGGAATCAAACGTACAGCATAGCCATTAATACCGTGCTCGGAGAAAAGCAGAAAAGCACAGAGTGCCAAGATTCGCACGTGCATCTGGCAGGATGTCACTCAAGTCGGGATTTGTATGATAATTGACCTTGTGAATCACAAAGCCTTTATCTGAGACGCATTCTTTCTTCAGATCCAGGTGCAAAAAATCCTGGCTCAATAGCGTCCTGATCACAGCCCTCCCCGCTCATCTGCTCGTCTCTCGCGGAGCGCACGCAGCGGTCGACATCCTCAAAGGCAGAGACGGAGGAATTAGAAGAAGCCGTGTGGAAAGGAATGCCACTTTCTTGGAGAGCACATGAAAACAGCCTCTCATTACTTCATTATTCCATGTGGCTTGAATAGCACTAATTAGAGTGTGGGCTAACAAACACTCCATCCCAATATCAGCTCCTGGATTTACAGCTGGGCTATTATGGTACGCCGCATTAGTTCACGTGCCTTTAAAAATTAAAAACACGATTCACGTTTTCCAGAACGTATATAATAGTGAAATTCTGGGTAATTAGTTCCTTTGTTTGCACCGGGAATTATTTTGTATTATTTATGTTTCCACCACTGCGCTATTAAATCCTCAAATCTGATAGGACAGAAGCTGTTAATTAATTTCCTGTAATAGATCGTCCCTGGCGTGAATGTCAGCTCCTGGGTAAATTATTAATAAAACAAATGAATGCACTGATTTTAATAGGGTACCGATTGATCATTGCCATAGCAACAGCAAATCAATATTAAACCGATTAGGATATGATTAACAGATTAACACTGATGTAATGTTGTTGCTTCTGGATGTGTCACTCTCAACCCAACGATTATTCATCTCCAAATTTACGCGACCAGATGTGAGTCCAGAATAATGGATCGGGGTATTAACTCTTTACGCTCTCAGCTAAGTGGTTTATCTGTGTTTGCATTTTAATGGTGATTCATACGGCTTTAAAACTTTCAAAATCACCTTTTAATCAAGGTAGAAAAGTCCTCGGAGCAACACGTGTCTGTGTGGGTTTCCTCCGGTAGCTCCGGTTTTCTCCCACAGTCCAAAGATGTGCAGTCAGGTTAATTAGAGCTACTAAAATTGCCCCAAGTATGTGTGTGTGTTTGTTCTGTAATGGACTGGCGACCTGTCCAGGGTGTTTCTGGCTGTTGCCCAGTGAATTGTACACACTGCGACCCTGAACAGGATAAAGCAGTGGTATAAAAGACAATAAATTGATAAAACTATGGTAAAAAACGCATTATTAAAAAGGGGACGAAGCAGTCATATTATTAAAAACAAAGTAAGTAAACTCTCAGCACCTCTCATAGTGCTGTTCCACCAAAAGAACTCTGGTTCTTGAGCCGGTTCTGTTCAGGTTTCTTCAAACTTTGGTGTTTTGTAAAGAACCAACCCGCATTTCCACCAGTTTTTGGGAACCAAGCCTGCCTCATCAACGGTGGACGTTACATAAAGAAAGTAAAGAGTAGTAACATGATGGCGGAGCGGGTAGATTATGTGCGAGCATTTGTGCAGTTTTCATGCAAAAAGCATCGCTGAACTATTAGTGATAAGAAGACGTAGACGTGTTTGTCGCAGTTGCTGTTTTCTGTAGTTCTCTGGTGTGAGAAGCGTTTTGCACTTCGCTCTCACTGTGACCCTCGGTGCAAATTGCCGATTTGCTCAGCGCTCGGCTTGAGTGATAAAACATCACTAAAGTTCCACGACATGAACATCCATCTGTGTGAAATAACCATCAAATCCAGTCTAAAAGCTCCACATGTATCTGTGTTTAGCTGGATTCACTTCACGTGTGGTGTTTATGCAGATCGGGGTTCTGAGAATCCGCTTCTCGGGAGAGTCGAAGAACCTTCACCTAAAAAAGCGTAACGTGGCTGAATGTACTAAAAGTACGACACAGAAACACTAAACTTCTCTCTGTTATTACTGGTTATAAGAGCTCTGTACTGCCCAAATTCATCGGTCACTGTTTTAGTACAACAAGCCACGTTACACTTTATTTTTCATGTTAAGTGTTTATACTGTCCGGGTCATATCACACAGTTAATCTCTTGGAAAATATCAGTAAAGATCAGCGATAGACTGGCTCAAAATGTAATCAGGTGAACTTTAAAAAATGAAACTGAATGTTGACATTCTGCATCAGCAAAAACTGGAGTGTATTCCTGCCTTGCAATGAATGTTTTCTGGCGGAACCAGACCCACCAAACTCTAGCAGGATAAAGTGGTTAAATAAACCAGAGACAGATTTTTTAACAGTACGCAAGTGCAGAAGACTATAAACAACTTTATTTGAATACAAGGATACAGTGGTAGCCTGGTGGGTAGAGCTTTGGGCTCTCAATCAGAAGATTGTTGGTTCAAATCCAGCCTCTGCTTGCAGCCACTGTTGGGCCCTCGAACAAGACCCTGACCCCTGTCTGCTCCAAGGGCGCTGTACAATAGCTGACCCTGGCGTGCTAGCAGGTTGTGCCACCTCAGCCCATTGGTTGAATGGCATGAGGTTAACTGTGTTAGCTTAGTGAGCGAAAACTTTGGTAATGTAATCTCAGTATAAGTAGAGCGTCTAAATAATCTGCCTTATGAGTTTGATGTCTTATTAGAATCCTCTCTACTGAGGCAGCTGATCAGGTAGGTAGTAGGCAGCAAGGTAGCTCACTAGGTTTTCAAACAGACCCCAAGTCTAGAATAATGATAAGTTTGAACTCGGGCAGTTGTAGCCTAGCGGTTAAGGTACTGGACTAATAATTAGAAGGTAGCTGGTTCGAACCCCACCATTGTCAGGTTGCCACTGTTAGGCCCTTGATCAAGGCACTTAACCCTCAATTGCTTAGACTATATACTGTAAGTCGCTTTGGGTAACAGCGTCTGCTAAATGCTGAAAATGTACATGGTGTCACCCATTCTCTTTTCCTGTTTGTCGCACTTCTTGTTGGTGTTTTCAGCTAGTAGCAATCAGTAAAATCCCCTGTCTGATAAATATGGCGTGAATAACAATCACTGGGGTGATAAATCAAGGTTGTTTTTGACTTTAAAACACAAACACAAAGGATTTTGATTAAAATCCAAGTAATAACTAGAATTGGCAGTTTTAGCACGCGAAAAAAAAACTGAAAATTGGCGGAGTTCAGCTTTAGTTTTGTGGTTTGTTTTTGCATTTATACCATTTAGCAGACACATTAAATCAAAGTGACTTACTGCTGTATCTGTAAACAATGCAAGTCGCCGAGGCTTAAAAGGCCCCAACAATAGCAGTTTAACTGTTCTATGAGCTTAAACCAGTGACCTACTGACCTTTTAATCAATAGTCCAGTACCTTAACCACCGAGCTACCGATGCCCTAAGGTTCACTCTCAATCTGAGCTCACTATCAACCCCCAGGAAGAATCCCAACTCGGAAGCGAGTCTGTCAATAATGATATTGCTCAGCTTGAGAAATATAACGGCAGAAGAAATTGCAAATGCTTTCTGATGCCAAGCAATAACCATTTCAGTCACTGCGCCTTGATTTACTGCACAAACAAGAGTAAAATCAGTGTGAGGGAAGGTCTTTGTCTTCGTGCAGGCTGAGCGATCATGTTCAAGCAAGCTAGTGTGTCTTATAACATCAGAGAACCCCCACAGAACCACTACAGAGCAGGTATTATTTAGGTGGTGGATCATTCTCAGCACTGCAGTGACACTGACATGGTGGTGGTGTGTTAGTGTGTGTTGTGCTGGTATGAGTGGATCAGACACAGCAGCACTGCTGGAGTTTTTAAATACAGTGTCCACTCACTGTCCACTCTATCAGACACTCCTACCTAGTTGGTCCACCTTGTAAATGTAAAGTCAGAGACGATCGCTCATCTATTGCTGCTGTTTGAGTCGGTCATCTTCTAGACCTTCATCAGTGGTCACAGGATGCTGCCCATGGGGCGCTGTTGGCTGGATATTTTTGGTTGGTGGACTATTCTCAGTCCAGCAGTGACAGTGAGGTGTCCACTCATCCAAAAGCACAACACACACTAACACACCATTACCATGTCAGTGTCACTGCAGTGCTGAGAATGATCCACCACCTAAATAATACCTGCTCTGTGGGGGTCCTGACCATTGAAGAACAGGGTGAAAGGGGGCTAACAAAGCATGCAGAGAAGCAGATGGACTACATTCAGTAATTGTAGAACTACAAAGTGCTTCTATATGGTAAGTGGAGCTGATAAAATGGACAGTGAGTGTAGAAACAAGGAGGTGGTTTTAATGTTATGGCTGATCGGTGTTTATAAGTATATATAAAAAACTGTGAAATTAGTTGAACATATGGGACAGTGTTAGCTAAGTGAGTAGAGCTTTGAGTTACCAATTAAAAGGTTGCAGGTTTAAATTCCAGCTCTGCCATTGAGCAAAGCTGTACGATTAATGACCCTGCGCTCTGATACACGGAAACAAATATTTCATTGTACTGTACACGTGTAGATGTATAAATGACAAATAAAAACACTCTATTCCATATAGATTTGACAAATATATTTAGTTTTATGGGCGAGTACGAAAACAGGTGCATCTGTAATTGCCTGCAGAAGAAGGATTAGTTGTCATTATAGCAGTTGCAGTAGAAAACATTACCATCTTACTCACTGATGATCGACTTCAGTGAGCAGTAAAATGACAAACAAGCCTCTGATTTCTTTACAGGCTTCTATGACAGTTGTTTGTTGCATGAATTGTACAGCACAGTTTATGTGTGATACACGTTTCAGTGCAGTCGGTTTTACAAGTCTGTAAAATCATGAACTTCTTTTTAATACTAGGGTTATTCAAAAAGTTTTCACACCTTTTAACTCTATTTATTAAGAAATTCAAAAACAAATAACATCACTTTTCTACAGTCACCCTCCGGTGTATTTTTTCCAGCGTCATACCAACTTTTTAACGCCATCAGCAAAAAATGTTTTTGGTTGAGCTCGTAGCCACTGATGCAGCGCTGCTTTCACATCATCATCACATGAAAATCTTCTTCCCTTTAAAGCTTCTTTGAGCGTCCAAAAAGATGGAAATCAGATGCAGCTTAATCCAGATTATAAGAGTCTCTCAGTCTCTTAGACATGATTGATTACTCCTCCTACTGCACTCTCATCGCTTATAACCAAAATATAAAAGTGTGGAAACTTTTTGAAGATCCCTCTTAATTACACTATAAAACACACAAAACACTTCAATGAAACTACTGTAAAATGTATTCAACCACCTTTCTTGTTGTATACTAAATACACTTTCTGTCTATTTACCCATTATAAAGTTGGGACGGCATGGATAATGCAAATAATATAAAAACACAGAGTTTCTTACATTTACTTTGACGTTTATTTGATGTTAGACAGGATGAACCTGAGATATTTCATGTTTTATCTGCTCAACTTCATTTCATTTATTAATAAACATCCATTCCTGCATTTCAGGCCTGCAACACATTCCAAAAAAAGTTGGGACAGTAAAGCATTTACCACTTTGTAATGTTGCCGTTCCTTTTCACCACACTTAAAAGAGGTTTTGGCACCGAGGAGACCAAGTGATTTAGGGTTTCAGCTTTTATTTTGTCTCGTTCTTCCTGCAAACACGTCTTAAGATGTTTAACAGTACGGGGTCGTCGTCGTCTCATTTTTCCTTTTAAAATTCTCCACACATTCTTTATTGGGAACAGGTCAGGACTGCAGGCAGGCCAGTCCAGTACCTGTACCCTCTTCTTCCTCAGCCATGCTTTTGTAATGTGTGCAGCAGGTGGTTTTGCATCGTCTTAATGAAAAATGCTGGACGTCCATGGAAAAGACGACGTCTTGAAGGCAGCACATGTTGCTCTAAGATCTCAATGTACTTTTCTGCATTAATGCTGCCATCACAGAAGTGTTAATGACCTTTGCCAAGGGCACTGGCACACCCCCATACCATGACAGACCCTGGTACTGACACAGCCCCATACCATGAAAGACCCTGGTACTGACACACCCCCATACCATGACAGACCCTGGTACTGACACACCCCCATACCATGACAGGCCCTGGTACTGACACACCCCCATACCATGACAGACCCTGGTACTGACACACCCCCATATCATGACAGGCCCTGGTACTGACACACCTCCATACCATGACAGGCCCTGGTACTGACACACCCCCATACCATGACAGACCCTGGTACTGACACACCCCATACCATGAAAGACCCTGGTACTGACACACCCCATACCATGACAGACCCTGGTACTGACACACCCCCATACCATGACAGGCCCTGGTACTGACACACCCTCATACCATGACAGGCCCTGGTACTGACACACCCCCATACCATGACAGACCCTGGTACTGACACACCCCCATACCATGACAGACCCTGGTACTGACACACCCCATACCATGAAAGACCCTGGTACTGACACACCCCCATACCATGACAGACCCTGGTACTGACACACCCCCATACCATGACAGGCCCTGGTACTGACACACCCCCATACCATGACAGACCCTGGTACTGACACACCCCCATATCATGACAGACCCTGGCACTGACACACCCCCATACCATGACAGACCCTGGTACTGACACACCCCCATACCATGACAGGCCCTGGTACTGACACACCCCCATACCATGACAGACCCTGGTACTGACACACCCCCATATCATGACAGACCCTGGCACTGACACACCCCCATACCATGACAGACCCTGGTACTGACACACCCACATACCATGACAGACCCTGGTACTGACACACCCCCATACCATGACAGACCCTGGTACTGACACACCCCATACCATGAAAGACCCTGGTACTGACACACCCCATACCATGACAGACCCTGGTACTGACACACCCCCATACCATGACAGGCCCTGGTACTGACACACCCTCATACCATGACAGGCCCTGGTACTGACACACCCCCATACCATGACAGACCCTGGTACTGACACACCCCCATACCATGACAGACCCTGGTACTGACACACCCCATACCATGAAAGACCCTGGTACTGACACACCCCCATACCATGACAGACCCTGGTACTGACACACCCCCATACCATGACAGGCCCTGGTACTGACACACCCCCATACCATGACAGACCCTGGTACTGACACACCCCCATATCATGACAGACCCTGGAACTGACACACCCCCATACCATGACAGACCCTGGTACTGACACACCCACATACCATGACAGACCCTGGTACTGACACACCCCCATACCATGACAGACCTGGTACTGACACACCCCCATACCATGACAGACCCTGGTACTGACACACCCCCATACCATGACAGACCCTGGTACTGACACACCCCCATACCATGACAGACCCTGGTACTGACACACCCCATACCATGACAGACCCTGGTACTGACACACCCACATACCATGACAGACCCTGGTACTGACACACCCCCATACCATGATTTTTTTTTGCATAGTAAAGTTTTAAGTATCATTTGTGCAGTAACTCTGTATTGTAGAGCTTGATAAAGGTTTGATAAACTAATCCCTCACCCATGTGGTTATATCAGCTATTGTTGAGTGGTGGTTCTTGATGCAGTGCCGTCTGAGGGATGGAAGATCACGGGCGTTCAGCTTAAGCTTGCGCCCTTGGCCTTTACGCACTGAAATTCCTCCTGGTTCCTTGAATAGTTTAATGATATTCTGCACTGTAGAGGGAGAAATATGCAAATCCCTTCCAATCTTTCTTTGAGGTTCATTGTTTTTAAACATTTCAATCATTTTCTCACACATTTGTTGATAAACTGGATCCTCTGATCATCTTTACTCATCAGAGACTCTCAGCCTTTCCTGGATGCTGCTTTTGTACCAAACCATGATTACAATCACCTGTTAACATCACCTGTTTGGAATCACATCATTATTTAGTTTTTTCACCTCATTATATATAAAACACCAGTTTATGTTTGTGAATTTTCCTAATAATTAATCAAGCACACACCTCACAAATAATAAAAACCACACAGGGACAGTTTTGCAGCAGCTACTACAGCCTAGTTTCAGTAGGACAGTTGTAACTGGGATTTGTGGCGTGTATTTAAAGCTGGTCTCAGGTGTGGAGATGTTAATAGCAGGCGAGCCGGGTTTAAGAGAAACTGCATTACTGAGCTAATGACCAGATTTGTGACTCTTGACAAAGAAATTAACAAGTGTGAGCTGCTTCCTCCGTCACCTCTCCCCAAAGCCTGGGATCTGGACTCTCCATGGGCCGTGGCTTTAGATAATCCAGTCTTCCTGGCCTTTTCAGACCTCCGTTTAATTTGAGGATTAACTGAAAGGGTCATTTAATTGGCAGGATAACACATGTAAGTCAGAAACAGTAATAAGATAAAGACGGTCTAAGAAATTCGTCAAAATGGAAAGAAAATAGTAAAATGAAGCATATGATGTGAGGGTGTTTTTTTTTTTTTTTTGGAAAAGAAATTACAGCTAAGCTAAGGAGGAACCCCAAAGGTAATTTACGCCTGACATCAAGAAATAAAAAACAATTTAAGACCACAAAGGCTGACTAATTTAATTATATTGATTATTATATTATAAAGTATTTAAATTTCCAGGCTGTTCGTGTCAACGAGCTCTGCAGCCCTTTATCTTCGCTAATTAATACCTGCATGAGATAGCGTTTATTTATTATTAAAATGAAAACCTGAATATGTTATTTGTTGACTCCACATGGGTATTCTTGACAAAGGGTTCAGTTGGGTATGACAAGCAGGTGGTGTCGATTACAGGGTGTGTTTGAGGAAAGGAAATTGGTATTCATCGTACAGTACAGTTACACTGCCGCATAATTTGCAATACATTTTCTCCATTTCTCCAGATGTAAAGAAATTCCACATTCAGAGAGAGAAACCAGTCACTCCAGCAATTATAAGCACCCAAATAACAGGACGTACAGTAAAACAGTGCAGTGGTAGCTCAGCGGTTAAGGTACTGGACTACTGAAGGGTAAAGGTTCAAGAGCCATCACCACCACTGTTGATTTGAACCAGTTGCTTGGATTGTAACCTATTTTACTAGTTAGACAAGTAAAAGCATCTGGGTACGGAGATGGTAGAGCAATCTAATGAGCTAGCACAACAGAAGTTGTGCTACCAACCTGGCTGGTCATCCAACAGACACAATTGGCTGTGTCTGAGATGTATAAGGTTGCTTCTTGCTGCCAGTTTTACCCCTTTTCCACAGATGCCGTGGAAAGGTTCGCAAACTTGATTTTTGGGTGCTTTCACACTTTCATTTTTTAAAGTTCACCTGATTAAATTTTGAGCCAGTCTATCGCTGATATTCGCTGATATTTTCAAAGAGATGAACTGTGTGATATGACGTGGTAAAAGTGACCCGGACAGAACGAAAAACACTTTACGTAAAAAATAAAGCGTAACGTGGCTTGTTGTACTAAAACAATGAGTGATGTATTTGGGCATAACAGAGCTCTTATAACCAGTAATAACAGAGAAAAGTTTAGTGTTTCTGTGTCATACTTTTAGTACATTCAGCCACGTTACACTTTATTTTTTACGTGAAGCTTTTTCGACTCTCCCGAGAAGTGGATCTGCATAAACACCACACGTGAAGTAAATCCAGCTAAACACAGATACATGTGGAGCTTTTAGACTGGATTTGATGGTTATTTTACACAGATGTTTGTCCGTCTCGTGGAACTTTAGTGATGTTTTATTGCTCAAGCCGAGCGCTGAGCAAATCGGCTATTTGCGCCGAGGGTCACGGTGAGAGCGAAGCGCAAAACGCTTCTCACATCTATAAACTAAAGAAAACAACATCTGTGACAAACATGTCTACATCTTCTTATCACCAATAGTTGATTGATTCTTTTTGCATAAAAACGAACATCTGTAACAACAGCACAAATCTACAAATGGCTAAAAAACAACAGCAGTTGTAGCCTAGTGGTTAAGGTACTGGTTCAGGTTCAAGCCCCACCACTGCCAGGTTGCCATTGTTGGGCCATTGAGCAAGGCCCTTAACCCTCAATTGCTTGGATTGTGTACTGTCACATTTCTGTAATTCGCTTTGGATAAATGCCGAAAATGTAAGTGTAAAAATATGGAAACTCTTTATAGTATGTTGCTAAGTTTAGAGTGGTGGGAGATGGAAATATTGTGTCATCAACATGAGTAAGTGTGTAGCGCTGTCGCCTCACAGCAAGAAGGGCCTGGGTTTGATTCCCTTTTCTGTGTGGAGTTTGCATGTTCTCCTTGTGTCGGCGTGTTTCAAGTCCAGTGACATGCAGTCAGGTTAAATGTGAGTGTGAGTGTGTGTGTGTGTGTGTCTGCCTTGTAATGGACCAGCGAGCTGTGCCTTTCACCACGTGAATTGTACCCACTGCAACCCTGAACAGGACAAAGTGCTGGTAAAACAGACAATGAATAAATGAATGAATGAATGAGGGATAAACTAAACATTTTGAGAGGTAAAAATAGAACTTTAAGCCGCTCAGGTGGCGCAGCGGTAAAAACACACTGGGAACCCACCAGACCTGGGATCTTGAATACATCGTATCGAGACTCAGCTCTGCCTGTCGGCTGGGCTGAGCAGCCACATGAACAATGATTGGCCTGTTGTTCAGATAGGGGTGGGATATTAAAGCCGGATAGGGACTCTCTCATGACTCTCTCATGACAATTACAATCTCTGCTGGCTGATTGATAATGCCTGCACAGAGATGAGAAAAGAGTGCTATCAGGGTGTGTCTCTCCGTACACAGTGCTGATCCGCATTGCACTCTTCAAAGTGTATAGGTGATAAGATGCATACGGCTGCAAAGTGTCGAAGGGGGCGTGGGTTATCTTCGTTCTCCTCAATCAGAGCGGGGATCGGCATTGGTGGAGAAGAAGCATGACGCAATCGGGTAATTGGACGCGATAACGGAGAAAAAGGGAGAAAATGCATAAACAAAAAAAAATATATAAGAAAAAATAGAACTTTAATAACATAAGCTTGTAATTCACAATCCAAACACTCACCTACTTTACTACTGAAATCTAGATGTTCAAAACATAAACATTTCAAAAATGTTCACATATAGCTTTGTTAAATACATTTGTGGGTGTGGTACTGCAAATGCCTGGGGGAAAACTAGTAATTCAAGCTTGAACCCTTGTCTTTGGGATGAAGAATAGTGTCCATTTTTTTCAGTCATGCCTCCTGTCAACTTGAAACCTTTGCTCACATGAAGCAAAGTCAGTTGAATAAGAAGCTTTAGCTTTACAGGGCGAGTTTTACAAGTCATGAATCAGAATTGAACCGTCATACTTCACTTTTGATGAATATTTTAAGCCATAGAATAATAGTATTAAAGTAAAGAGCCGCATTGATTTTCGGACACCGAGTTCCCCCTGGAATTTGTCCTTAGTTCAGATGCTGCTGGTTTGTTTTTCTGTATTACTAAGACAGAGCAAGTTTATGTCTTAACACTCATAAATATTGCCTTTTAATGCCTGGAAATACCTGGATTACTGCATTGATTTCCTAAGGTCGGGATGGGTGTTGGGTAAAAGAAATCTCTATAGTGACACAATCACATTTTATTATATCAGCAGGATCATCACTGTTACTGTAGGCCTGGGGTGTCCAAACTACGACCTGTGGGCCATTTGTGACTATTAAGCAGGATTTTAAAAAAACTGCTTGAACTGTTTGAACTCTGGGTGTCGCTCTCGCATAAAGCAAATCTAAAACTCCCCTCGTCTTCTTTCCCCCGACTCAAAACATTATTGTTACACCTACATTAATGTTCCAGAGTTTTTTGTTAAACAAGGCGGCTCCAAAGAAACACAAACTAGACGGCGAATGAAGCAGAAGATTTCAGGCGCACTGTGAAAAGTTCAAAGGGAAGTGGGTATGTTTAATTTATAGAAGTATAATAATCTTCCCATTAGGATTATAAACTGGTGAGTGAAATCAACAAAATCTTAGTTTACACAACACTGTGGATGATAGATCATTAATCACTGAAATAAAAAGGAAGTGGAATTGTTAGTAATCAGGTAGATCAGTTATATATATTTTTATTTTACAACCCCAAATCAGAAAAAGTTGGGACAGTATGAAAAATGCAAATTAAATATTTTATTAACAGAGTTTCTTACATTTACTTTGACTTTTATTTGATGGCAGACAGGATGAACCTGAGATATTTCATGTTTAATCTGCTCAACTTCATTTCATTAATATGAATAAACATCCATTCCTGCATTTCAGGTCTGCAACACATTCCGAAAAAAGTTGGGACAGAGGCGATTTCGGGCTAGTAATGAGGTGAAAACACTAAATAATCATGTGATTCCAAACAGGTGATTGTAATCATGGTTTGGTACAAAAGCAGCATCCAGGAAAGGCTGAGAGTCTCTGATGAGTAAAGATGATCAGAGGATCCAGTTTATCAACAAATGTGTGAGAAAATGATTGAAATGTTTAAAAACAATGAACCTCAAAGAAAGATTGGAAGGGATTTGCATATTTCTCCCTCTACAGTGCATAATGTCATTAAACCATTCAAGGAATCAGGAGGAATTTCAGTGCGTAAAGGCCAAAAGCGCAAGCTTAAGCTGAACGTACGTAATCTCCGATCCCTCAGACGGCGCTGCATCAAGAACCTCCACTCAACAATAGCTGATATAACCACATGGGTGAGGGATTAGTTTATCAAACCTTTATCAAGCTCTACAATACAGAGTTACTGCACAAATGATACTTAAAACTTTACTGTGCAAAAAGAAGCCTTATGTTAACCATGTCCAGAAGCGCCGTCGAATTCTCTGTGCTTGGAGGCATCTAGGATGGACCATCACACAGTGGAAACGTGTATTGTGGTCAGATGAATCAGCATTTTTGGAAAAAATGGACGCCGTGTGCTCCGGACCAAAGAGGAAAAGGATCCAGACTGTTATCAGCAACAAGTCCAAAAGCCAGGTTCTGTCATGGTATGGGGTGTGTCAGTACCAGGGTCTGTCATGGTATGGGGTGTGTCAGTACCAGGGTCTGTCATGGTATGTGGTGTGTCAGTACCAGGGTCTGTCATGGTATGGGGGTGTGTCAGTACCAGGGTCTGTCATGGTATGGGGTGTGTCAGTACCAGGGTCTGTCATGGTATGGGGTGTGTCAGTACCAGGGTCTGTCATGGTATGGGGCGTGTCAGTACCAGGGTCTGTCATGGTATGGGGTGTGTCAGTACCAGGGTCTGTCATGGTATGGGGGTGTGTCAGTACCAGGGTCTGTCATGGTACGGGGTGTGTCAGTACCAGGGTCTGTCATGGTATGTGGTGTGTCAGTACCAGGGTCTGTCATGGTATGGGGTGTGTCAGTACCAGGTCTGTCATGGTATGGGGGTGTGTCAGTATCAGGGTCTGTCATGGTATGGGGTGTGTCAGTACCAGGGTCTGTCATGGTATGTGGTGTGTCAGTACCAGGGTCTGTCATGGTATGTGGTGTGTCAGTACCAGGGTCTGTCATGGTATGGGGGTGTGTCAGTACCAGGGTCTGTCATGGTATGGGGGTGTGTCAGTACCAGGTGTCATGGTATGTGGTGTGTCAGTACCAGGGTCTGTCATGGTATGGGGGTGTGTCAGTACCAGGGTCTGTCATGGTATGGGGGTGTGTCCCGCAGCTGTAAAATAAAACAAACTACTGAACAAACCGAATTCATGCACAACACAAATGATACACAGAACTGCCAAAATTGTCTTTAATATGAGCCGTTCTTCCCGCTTTTATGCAGATTGCCCAGCCTTTCAAAACAATCTCGGTGCACGTTCACAACAGTACGTTCATCCCGAACCCTC
Organism: Trichomycterus rosablanca; assembly: GCF_030014385.1. Lineage (NCBI taxonomy): Eukaryota > Metazoa > Chordata > Actinopteri > Siluriformes > Trichomycteridae > Trichomycterus > Trichomycterus rosablanca. The sequence continues at coordinate 50,589,610 of NC_085990.1, read as the reverse complement.
CTGATGTGCATTTCAGCACGCAGTTTTGCATATTTTCAGCGTCGCATTGACAAGCTGTTTGCATACATATACAAAACATTCATTTGGTTTTCTGGACAGATAACATCATACGCTGAATACATGAATTCAAAAAGAGTTCAAGGTCCTGCTTTAGTTTACCAGCGTAGCTGTTTATTGATAACATTTGATTTAAAGGTGTTAGGATGGCAGAAAGCGCCGCCATTAAAGCTGCTGTTCTGCCTGCATGATGTATTCAAACAGACCCATTATCCACTGTTTACCTCCTTACAATAACACAATGTCTTCAAATGTCTCATCTTTAATACACACACACACAACACACACACAACACACAACACACAAACCACCTTCTTGTTTCTACACTCACTGTCCATTTTATCAGCTTTACTTACCATATAGAAGCACTTTGTAGTTCTACAATTACTGACTGTAGTTCATCCGTTTCTCTACCCGCTTTGTTACCCTTCTTTCATGCTGTTCTTCAATGGTCAGGACCACCACAAAGCAGGTATTATTTAGGTGGTGGATCATTCTCAGCACTGCAGTGACACTGACATGGTGGTGGTGTGTTAGTGTGTGTTGTGCTGGTATGAGTGGATCAGACACAGCAGCGCTGTTGGAGTTTTTAAATACCATGTCCACTTACTGTCCACTCTATTAGACACTCCTATCTAGTTGCTCCACCTTGTAGATGTAAAGTCAAAGACAATCGCTCATCTATTGCTGCTGTTTGAGTCGGTCATCTTCTAGACCTTCATCAGTGGTCACAGGACACTGCCCACAGGGTGCTGTTGACTGGATATTTTTGGTTGGTGGACTATTCTCAGTCCAGCAGTGACAGTGAGGTGATTAAAAACTCTAGCAGCGCTGCTGTGTCTAATCCACTAATACCAGCACAACACACACTAACACACCACCACCATGTCAGTGTCACTGCAGTGCTGAGAATGATCCACCACCCAAGTAATACCTGCTCTGTGGTGGTCCTGTGGGGGTCCTGACCATTGAAGAACAGGGGGAAAGCAGGCTAAAAAGGTATGTAGAGAAACAGATGGACTACAGTCAGTAATTGTAGAACTACAGTGCTTCTATATGGTAAGTGGAGCTGATAAAATAGACAATGAGTGTAGAAACAAGGAGGTGGTTTTAATGTTATGGCTGATCAGTGTATATATATATATATATATATATATATATATATATATATATATATATATATATATATATAAGCATGAGGATTTGAGTGAGTTTGACGAGGGCCAAATTGTGATGGCTAAACGACTGGGTCAGAGCATCTCCAAAACTGCAGCTCTTGTGGGGTGGTGTTCCTGGTCTGCAGTGGTCAGTATCTATCAAAAGTGGTCCAAAGAAGGAACAGTGGTAAACCGGCGACAGGGCTCATTGATGTACATGAGGAGCGAAGGCTGGCACGACTAGCAGACGAGCTACTATAGCTCAAACTGCTGAAGAAGTTAATGCTGGTTCTGATAGAAAGGTGTCAGAATACACAGAGCATCACAGTTTGTTGCGTATGGGGCAGCATAGCCGTAGATCAGTCAGGGTGCCCATGCTGACCCCTGTCCACTGCCGAAAGGCGCCAACAATGGGCACATGAGCATCAGAACTGGACCACGGAGCAATGGAAGCATTTAGTCTGGTCTGATGAATCAGGTTTTCTTTTACATCACGTGGATGGCCGGGTGCGTGTGCGTCGCTTACCTGGGGAACACACGGCACCAGGATGCATTATGGGAAGAAGGCAAGCTGGTGGAGGCAGTGTGATGCTTTGGGCAAAGTTCTGCTGGGAAACCTTGGGTCCTGCCATCTATGTGGATGTTTTCTCCCACATTCCATGGACATGCAGTTAGGTCAGTTGGAGCTACTAAAATTGCCCTAGGTATGAATGTGTGTGTGTGTGTGTGTGTGTGTGTGTGTGTGTGTGTGTGTGTGTGTGTGTGTGTGTGTGTTTGCCCTGTGATGGACTGGCAACCTGTCCAAGTCTCAACATTTTCAGAGATGTATATAATCATTAAAATTTTTATTAGGATTACTATTAAGATATCCATTTATTCAACATGGCTTTACACATGAGTAAGATCTGATCTGACTCTATACATGTATCTTAACTATACTTTATCTAATATCACATGATTAGATAAAACAAAACAAAAACCTGCAGCAAATTCATTCTATTATATTTGTTTCAGTGGCTCTGATCTCTGATCTCAGTTCTACACTAATGAGTTGTAACCTCTCCAAACCTGCTGCATTTAGTTCTAAAGATAGAAAAGGTCTAAACGACTCAAAAACCTGAGTCCCTGACTAACCTCTCCCAGCCCTTCTCCTCTCCAGATCTCTTTTCCCTTTCATACCTAATTGCTGTAATTAATTTGCATGACCTATAGTCAGTCCAAGTTCTTGTTATACCCTGGTCAGGTTATTAGTGGAGTGTGAAATCAATTTACTGCTTTCAATAGGGGGGAGAAAAGAACATGCATTAGAGGTGCGTGCTCACATTTTACAGTCTTTATCACCACTGTGTAACAAATTACCAAGTACAACATAATTACAGATCAGATCAGGCAGCAGAGAGTAAAAAAAAAAACCTGAAAAAGTGACTTACTGCTTCAGTTTTAAAGCTACTAAAGATCTCGCTACCAAAGCAATTTTTTATAAACTCAGTGCAGAGAAAAACTTAAAAAAAAATTGTATTACTTGTCAGTAACCTGGTGGGCCGTTAGCTGAATAAAAGGAAGAAATACATATAGGACAAAGTGCAATCTCTGCACATCACACACTCACTCACACAATCATTTAGAGTATCCACTCTAACTACTGGCATGTTTTGGAAAATCAGACGAAGAGTCTGTTTGAGAACCTACCTACCTGATCAGTTTCCTCAGTAGAGAGGATTCTAATAAGACATCGAACTCATAAATCTGATTATTTAGACGCTCTACTTAGATAGAGATTACTGTGATTACCTCACTGCAGTTTTAGCTTACTAAGCTAACACAGTTAGCCTCAGGCCATTCAAACCAATGAGCTGAGGCGGCATAACCCGCTAGCACGCCAGCTAACGTCTCCCTCCGTGTACCATAAACGGTTAAACCATCCCAGACGAGTCTGAATTTATAAATAAACGACACTTGTGCACCTTTATACACATTAAACATGAGAATTTATTTACATTTGAAAAGAACTCCATATTCGTCCACCAAAGTTGTGCCGCACTGAATGCTGGGATTTTCTTCACCACTAAGGAAGCATCGAATTCTCCCTTGCCATTCAGTCAGTTTACTGCCTCGAAATAAGGGACCTTAGTAGGCAGCATTTTAAGGTATCTAAGAATTTAGACACCCTAGGTATGTGTGTGTGTGTGTGTGTGTGTGTGTGTGTGTGTGTGTGTGTGTGTGTGTGTGTGTGTGTGCATTTGTCCTGTGATGGCGACCTGTCCAGGGTGTTTCTTATCTTTCACCCAGTAACTTGGACCCAACTGCAACCCTGAATAGGATAAATAGGTGGTAAAACAGAGAATGAATACAAATACGAATCCTTTATTGTCATTGCACATTGTACTTGTACACTTGCACAACAAAATTGGAATACAACCCCCAAGAAAAAACAGCAAACAATACTATATACAATAAAGTACTATATACAAGTATAAATATAAAAATATAAAACAGTATAAAACAAGCAGAACTGAAGCTATTGCAGCTATTGCACATGTCCTATTCAAATTAAATTAAAAGTTAAATTAAAAGTTGCACATGTCCCATTAAAGTGAATGAAGTGAAATTGCACAAGACCCACTGAATGACTCCTGTTGTGTCACATGTTTGTGTTTAATAGAGCTATGGCCCTGTTGTAAAGTCACTTAGTCTATTAGTCTATTAGAATGAATAATAATAATAAGAAGAAGAAGAAGAACAACATTAACATTAATAATAATACCAATATTAATTACTATTATTAATAATAATTACTATTATTATTATTTAAAATAATAATATAATAAAAACAATAATAATAGATAAATAATAATAGATAAATAAAGCAATAATAAAAGATAAATAATAGATAAATAATAGATAAATAATAATAATAATAATAATAATAGATAAATAATAATAATAATAATATTAATAGATAAATAATAACAATAATAATAATAATAGATAAATAATAATAATAAATAAATAATAACAATAATAATAATAATAGATAAATAATAATAATAATAATAGATAATTAACAACAGATAAATAATACTAGATAAATAATAATAATAGATAAATAATAACAATAATAATAATAGATAAATAATAATAATAATAATAACAGATAAATAATAATAGATAAATAATAATAATAGATAAATAATAATAATAATAATAGATAAAACAACAATAATAATAATAATAGATAAATAATAATAATAGATAAATAATAAAAGATAAATAATAACAATAATAACAATAATAATAAACAGTTTGCCTCTCTCAACACTTCTAACTTTTTTGATGCTTTAAGACGAGAGCATCTGGAACAGTTTTATATTTAGTCGTGTTTATTTTAGTATAGGCTGTAGAAAGCAGGTAAGAGAGATTCAGATTCAGATGACAGGAGTTTCCAGCATAACTACTGACCTTTTCAAACACCACATGTAGGACGTTGGTCGTCCCCTACACGCTGTCCCTCCGTCACTTAACACCTCTGTGAGCAAATGTATTGTTTAAACTCCTGATGCTGACAAAACAGCCAGGCTGAGCTTCTGAAGGTCAGGCTGAAATAGTCCCATCATGCCCCTCTGTAGTACCACCCTTTACAGAGAGAGCTGCAAGAGGTGGCATGATGATCATAAAATACAGAGTACAGAGTCAACATGGATTTGCTCCTTTCTGATTTCCTGTGGTTTTACAGACCCGTCTCACTACATGGTTTCAGACAAGGAGAACATAAGAAAACTGTTTTAAAGATCATATGATTTATGGGCAGCACAATGGGTAGCACTGTCACCTCACAGCAAGAAGGTCCCTGTGTGGGTTTTCTCCAGGAGCTCCGGTTTCCTCCTACAGCCCAAAGACGTGCAAGTGAGGTGAATTAGAGATACAAAAGCTAACACAAATTTAAACACATGAACAGTGCTAAAGCTAAACACGAACAAGACTAAACACTAAGACTTCTTAGCAGGAGCATGAACATGAGCATGATCGAGACTACCGAACGAACATGAGCAAGACCTATTAAACGAACGTGAGCAAGACCTACCAAACAAACATGAGCAAGACTACCAAACGAACATGATCAAGACTACCGAACGAACATGATCGAGACTACAGAACGAACATGATCGAGACTACCGAACGAACATGAGCAAGACTACCAAACAAACATGATCGAGACTACCGAACGAACATGAGCAAGACTACCAAACGAACATGATCGAGACTACCGAACGAACATGAGCAAGACTACCAAACAAACATGATCGAGACTACCGAACGAACATGAGCAAGACTACCAAACAAACATGATCGAGACTACCGAACGAACATGAGCAAGACTACCAAACGAACATGATCGAGACTACCGAACGAACATGAGCAAGACTACCAAACGAACATGATCGAGACTACCGAACGAACACGAGCAAGACTACCAAACGAACATGATCGAGACTACTGAACGAACATGAGCAAGACCTACCAAACAAACATGAGCAAGAATACCAAACGAACATGACCGAGACTACCGAACGAACATGATCGAGACTACCGAACGAACATGACCGAGACTACCGAACAAACATGAGAAAGACCTACCAAACGAACATGAGCAAGACCTACCAAACGAACCTGAGCAAGAACGAACATGAGCAAGAATAACAAACAAACATGAGCAGGAACACCAAACGAACATGAGCAGGAACACCAAATGAACCTGAAAAAGGCTATGAAACAAACCTGGGCAAGACTACCAAACAAACCTGAGCAAGACTACCAAACAAACATGAGCAAGACCTACCAAACGAACCTGAGCAAGACCTACCAAAGGAACCTGAGCAAGACCTACCAAACGAACTTGAGCAAGACCTACCAAACGAACATGAGCAAGAATACCAAACGAACCTGAGCAAGACCTACCAAATGAACCTGAGCAAGACCTACCAAACAAACATGAGCAAGAATACCAAACAAACATGAGCAGGAACACCAAACAAACCTGAGCAAGACTACCAAATGAACCTGAGCAAGACTACCAAACAAACATGAGCAAGAATACCAAACAAACTTGAGCAAGACCTACCAAACATACTTGAGCAAGACTACCAAACGAACCTGAGCAAGAATACCAAACGAACCTGAGCAAGAATACCAAACGAACCTGAGCAAGACTACCAAACGAACATGAGCAAGAATACCAAACAAACATGAGCAAGACCTACCAAACAAACCTGAGCAAGACCTACCAAACGAACCTGAGCAAGACCTACCAAACAAACCTGAGCAAGACCTACCAAACGAACATGAGCAAGAATACCAAACAAACATGAGCAAGACCTACCAAACGAACATGAGCAAGACCTACCAAACGAACCTGAGCAAGAATGAACATGAGCAAGAATACCAAACAAACATGAGCAGGAACACCAAACGAACATGAGCAGGAACACCAAACAAACATGAGCAGGAACACCAAACAAACATAAGCAGGAACACCAAACAAACATGAGCAGGAACACCAAACGAACATGAGCAAGACTACCAAATGAACCTGAGCAAGACCTACCAAACAAACTTGAGCAAGACTACCAAACATTAGCAAGAATACCAAACGAACATAAGCAAGAACTACCAAACAAACATGAGCAAGACTACCAAACGAACCTGAGCAAGACTACCAAACGAACCTGAGCAAGACTACCAAACAAACTTGAGCAAGACTACCAAACATTAGCAAGAATACCAAACGAACATAAGCAAGAACTACCAAACAAACATGAGCAAGACTACCAAACGAACCTGAGCAAGACTACCAAACAAACTTGAGCAAGACTACCAAACATGAGCAAGAATACCAAACGAACATAAGCAAGAACTACCAAACAAACATGAGCAAGACTACCAAACGAACCTGAGCGATAACTACCAAACAGACATGAGCAAGAACACCAAACAAACATAAGCAAGAACAACCAAACGAACATGAGCAAGAATACCAAACAAACAGGAGCATAAATACCAAACAAACATACGCCTGAAAACCAAAAGCATGGCAAAGTCAAAGCCAAAATAGTCTCCCCTGAATGATCCACAGCTGCTCCCTACAATGCCATAAGCATTCCACCTGAAACAAGGAGCAGCTATGGATCATTAGCTTTATTGACCAATCAGAGAAGGGGTGTCAACTTGGAAACATAAACAAGACACTCCCCAAGATGTTCTCTAGGAGAGAGGGGCGTGGCACATCAACATGAGCTCCAGGGGCACAGGAGGCTGGATACTATGACAGTATACAGTCTAAGCAATTGAGGTTTAAGGGCCTTGCTCAAGGGCCCAACAATGACAGCTTGGCTTTACCTTCTGATTACTAGTCCAGTACCTAGTATCTTAACCGCTAGGCTACAACTGCCCTACAAAGTGTCCCAACTTTTATGGAAACAGGTTTGTAGATTAAACAACAAGTGGCTACACGTTCTCAAGCATGTGTTACCTACAGTGACAACCCATTTTATTTGACTATGCAAATGATATTATTTCCTTAAAGTTTTACACACAACATGAGTATAAAACTGTCCACATTAAATCACAGGTCAATCGGAATTCTCTTGTATCATTAAGTGCTGGGTTTTACACATTGCTGCTTGATAGTCTGTGTGCCCATTAAAGAAGCGCTAGCGTTTTTTTTCAAAGCTTTTGTCATGTATATTAGGGTATATGGGCTATTATGTAGTTGTGGAAAAATGTTAGATGAAGGAAGGCACAGAGAGCAGGAACCTCGGCAGTATTAATATTCCTCCGGCATCAGAGATATTTCCCTGGAGGGCTTCCTTCAGGCCACACTGTTATTACCGCGTCTCTCCATTATCTCTCGCTGTACTTGATATTAAGACAATAATAGAGAGCCGGATTACAGGCAGACGACAGGAAAATTTTAAAAAATTCAGAGTGAGAGATAAATCAGGGGAGCGCTATAGATAGCCGAGGGAGCCCTCGTGTAGATGAAGAGGCGGTGAACTGGATGAGCTGAATGTCACTATGCTTCCTCTAAAATCTTTAAAAAATCTTAATCCTTACCATGTGACCCTTCTGGGCATTAAATATGTTAAAGGAGCCTCACTAAACAGCGTAAAGTGGCAGACTTTGTTTAATCCGATGTCTCCACAACCCCCACTGTTGGATTTCTGCAGATTAGCTCTGTGTAACATCCTGTCTGAGTCAGTTCTGATGAGCTGACATGAAAAACAACTGAGTTTAAAATTTAATGGGTCTGTTTAAAACACTAAACAATATAAGAATTATATAGGAACTTTATCCAAAGCGACTTACAGTACTGTGATAGTATACACCGATCAGCCATAACATTAAAACCACCTCCTTGTTTCTACACTCACTGTCCATTTTATCAGCTCCACTTACCATATAGAAGCACTTTGTAGTTCTACAATTACTGACTGAAGTCCATCTGGTTTTACATACTATGGTCAGGACCCCCACAGGACCACCACAGAGCAGGTATTATTTGGGTGGTGGATCATTCTCAGCACTGCAGTGACACTGACATGGTGGTGGTGTGTTAGTGTGTGTTGTGCTGGTATGAGTGGATCAGACACAGCAGTGCTGCTGGAGTTTTTAAATACCGTGTCCACTCACTGTCCACTCTATTAGACACTCCTACCTAGTTGCTCCACCTTGTAGATGTAAAGTCAGACGATCGCTCATCTATTGCTGCTGTTTGAGTTGGTCATCTTCTAGACCTTCATCAGTGGTCACAGGACGCTGCCCATGGGGCACTGTTGGCTGGATATTTTTTATTGATTAGTGGACTATTCTCAGTCCAGCAGTGACAGTGAGGTGTTTACAAACTCCAGCAGCACTGCTGTGTCTGATCAACTCATACCAGCACAACACACACTAACACACCACCACCATGTCAGTGTCACTGTAGTGCTGAGAATGATCCACCACCTAAATAATACCTGCTCTGTGGTGGTCCTGTGGGGGTCCTGACCATAGTATGTAAAACCAGATGGACTACAGTCAGTAATTGTAGAACTACAAAGTGCTTCAATATGGTAAGTGGAGCTGATAAAATGGAAAGTGAGTGTAGAAACCAGGAGGTGGTTTTAATGTTATGGCTGATTGGTGTATATTGTGCAAGCAACTTGCCCAACAGAGGCAAACTGGCAGTGGTGCGGCTTGAACCAGTGACCTTCCGATTACTAGTCCAGTACCCTAACCCACACAGACATGGAGAGAACATGCAAACTCCACACAGAAAGGACCCACACTGCCCCACCTGGATTGAACCCAGGACCTTCTCGCTGTGAGGCGACAGTGCTACCTACTGAGTCTTTCCCAAACCGAGTAGATATGTGAATATGTCTGGTTTTAACATTTGTAGAGACCACAACAACTGTTGTTTTCATATGTAATGATAATTAGTGATAAATGAGACCTAATGAGCAAAGAATGCAGAGTGATGTTTGGTAACATAAAAAATATGATCCACTTTTGCACATTTATATCACACTAAAACAGGACTTTGTCTAGACAGGTAGAACCTAATGAACCCAGAATAACAAGCAGCAATAAATTCAAAATAAAGATGCCCACTAGTGACCCTAAAATCCATTGTCAAGCTTATTAAAAAGGAAATTTATGTATTACAAAAACAGGGTCTGTCTGAAAACCTGGTGATCTCTCTACATAGGCACATTTTATGCCAACTTACACTCCTGAGAAGAGAGCATGTCAATTCTTAGATTCCTTAAAATGCTCCTACTGAGGCGCCTTAATTCTGAGTGATAATCTGACTGAATAACGAGGGAGCGTCCGACCCTTCCTCAGCGCTGAAGGCAATCCCAGCATTCAGTGCGACACGACTGGGGCAGTTGTAGCCTTGTGGTTAAGCTACTGGACTAGTAATCAGAAGGTTGCTGGTTCAAGCCCCACCACTGCCAGGTTGCCACTGTTGGGCCCTTGAACAAGACCCTTAATCCTCAATTGCTTAGACTGTATACTGTAAGTCTGCTAAATGTCGAAAATGTAAATGTGTTTTCTCACAAAAAATGACAAATATGGTGGATGAATCAATACGGGGCAACCAACAGAGTTCTTTGTATGTAAATGTAATTAAAGTATCATTGATTTTTAATTCTATAAAGGTGAACAAGTGTCGTTTACTTGCAGGTTCGAGCTTGTCAGGGACAGTTTAACCGTTTTCGGTACACAGAGGGAAACGTTAGCTGGCGTGCCAGTGTGTTGTGCCGCCTCAGCTCGTCGGTTTAAATGGCCTGAGGCTAACTGTGTTAGTAGTGCCAGCTGTAGCCTAGTGGTTAAGGTACTGGACCAGTGATCAGAGGGTCGCTGGTTCAAGCCCCACCACTGCCAGGTTGCTGCTGTTGGGTCCTTGAGCAAGGCCCTTAACCCTCAATTGCTCAGACTGTATACTGTAATGTAAGTCGCTTTAGCATCTGCTAAATGCTGAAAATGTAACTGTAGTGCATTCTAAATAATCTGCCTTATGAGTTTGATGTCTTATTAGAATCCTCTCTACTGAGGCAGCTGATCAGGTAAGCAGTAGGCAGTAAGGCAGCTCACTAGGACAATACAAATATTAACCAGTGGTAGAGGAATCAAGATTGTTAAACATTTTTTGGTGACAGACATGAACACAAAGCTATTGAAACAGTTTTCTGTATATCTGTAGTCATTTTCTCTCACTTATTTCCTTCCTTCTCGCCTGGTTTCAGTAAAGCTCACAGAGTTCCACCTCACAGGTTTCACTCAGAAAGCTACACAGATGAGCTGCTGGCCCTTCCGTTATCTGCCTCCTTCAGACACGCCGACTCCTTACAACCTCAACCTGAAATAGAACCTGCAGCCGTGAGAACGTTTGTCAATTGCCCAGAAAATAGGATATGACAGGGCATGTCCATCCTGCATGCAGAAATAGAGCACTTCTCCCCACTTCCGCGCTTCGCCGTCTAATATCATTATTACTTCTCAAATGCGCCGTGCAAAACGCGTCGCTCCTCTCCGAAATGCCAAGAAACGTTTCACATGGACGGAGCTGCTTCAACAGACAGTGATGGTTCTGACAGATTACCAAACCGCTCAGCGTTTTGTTAGGAAATATCGGAGAGCGGTGTTTTTCATTGCTGTTTCTTTAGTTACAGTAGATCACAGTATTGTGATGTAAATTCTGCCTAGGGTTTTTAGGCAATTAGATTTAACACAGCCACCTAAAAACATCCCCTAAAAAATAAATAAATAAATAAAACGAGTCGTGGGTGCACCGTAGCTATCATGTGCAATCATGTCGAGGCAGATATATTTGTCTAGAGAGCAGCAGGAGCTGCAAGAGTCCCACTGCGTGACATTAGACCCGAAGCGGGTGGGCAAAGGCGGGGCGGATGGGGGTTGCGGGGACGCAGGCGGAACTACACCAGTAATTAATAGCGAGGGTTTTATCCGAGGGTTATGGCAGCCGGTACGCGCAGACCTTTTAAGCATTAGCATAGCTGTCATAGCAAGGCATTCATAGCAGAATGGCAAATATCACCGGGTCCTGAATCAACACAAGCAGGCAGGAAGAGAAACAGTTTGCGTTTAACCTTCCCCAGGCTTCAATTTCCTCAGGAGACAAAGGCTGGCGAGGCTGCGTTTTCACCTGGGCTCAGACATCGAGCTTCTCGACCTGGTGAAAAGCAGCCAGTGCAAACAGAACCATAAGGACATTGGTATCAATAATGTAGATCCTAATGTGTTTGTGTGTCAGAGTTTAGACCCTGAAGTCCGATTATTGTTTTAATAAAATATGAACGGTGCAAAGCGTCACCACAGCAGCTGAGAGGTCATCCTTCCTATTATAACTCCAGAACTTCTCAATCTCATCACACTCTATCCAGGTCTTTTGTACAAAGGCAAACCTGACAGAAGTGAAACGTTTGATGCCATTTTGTCATTCATTCAATTATTTATTGTATGTTTTACCACCACGTAATCCTGTTTAGGGCCGCTGTGGGTCTGATTCACTGGGCAAAAGGTAGGAAGCACCATGGACATGTCGCCAGTCCATCACAGGGCACACTCACACACAGACTCATACACACACACCTTGGACAATTTTATCTCTAGTTGACCTGACTGCATGTCTGAACTGTGGGAGCAAACCCACATTTTCATCATTTAGCTGACACTTTTATCTAAAGCGACTTACAGTACTGTGACAGTATGATACGTATATACACGGATCAGCCATAACATTAAAACCACATCCTTGTTTCTACACTCAATGTTAATTTTATCAGCTTCACTTACCATATAGAAGCACTTTGTAGTTCTACAATTACTGACTGTAGTCCATCTGTTTCTCTACATGCTTTGTTAGCACCCTTTCATGCTGTTCTTCAATGGTCAGGACCCCCACAGGACCACCACAGAGCAGGTATTATTTGGGTGTTGGATCATTCTCAGCACTGCAGTGACACTGACATGGTGGTGGTGTGTTAGTGTGTGTTGTGCTGGTATGAGTGGATAAGACACAGCAATGCTGCTGGAGTTTTTAATCACCTCACTGTCACTGCTGGACTGAGAATAGTCCACCAATCAAAAATATCCAGCCAAAAGCGCCCTGTGCACAGCGTCCTGTGACCACTGATGAAGGTCTAGAAGATGACCAACTCAAACAGCAGCAATAGATGAGCGATCGTCTCTGACTTTACATCTACAAGGTGACCCCCCAAAAAAAAAGTATGTAGAGAAACAGATGGACTACAGTCAGTAATTGTAGAACTACAAAGCGCTTCTATATGGTAAGTGGAGCTGATAAAATGGACAGTGAGTGTAGAAACAAGGAGGTGGTTTTAATGTTATGGCTGATCAGTATACTGTATATATATACAACAGTTAGTTCCGACCTTACAATCTGATTGGTTGAGAAGCGTTCTAACTGTGCTGATATTGGTGATAACAGCGCGGCCTTTTCCCACCACAACTGTATTACTCCGCTGACGCGTTGCCAGTAACGACAAGCTTCATGCACACAAGCCGCCGGTTGTTTTGTAGGCCTATTTGTGCTCATACACATCCAGAAATTGATACGGAGGTGTGCAGATTAACATATACAAATAACACAATAACTCTAATAAATAACTACATTCTATCTTTTAATTCTTAATTAATTTTATTTTTAGCTTTTTCTCCTTTTCCTTTCATCTTCGCTTATTCATATTTGCTTATTATTTTTATTCCAAACTAGCGTTACTTTGTGGTGTTAAACTGTATGCCTTTTTTAGCCTACTGTGTTAAGGCAGGGTCGGGAATTTTTACCGTTGCATAGCAGCAACTCATTCGTTGTGGAACTACATATATACAGTATATACAGTATATATATAAGCAATTGAGGTTTAAGGGCCTTGCTCAAGGGCCCAGCAGTGGCAGCCTGACAGTGGTGGGGCTTGAACCAGCAAACTTTCGATTACTAGTCCAGTACCATAACTGCAAAAACCCCACACAGAGAGGTCCAGAACGCTTCACCTGGAAATCAAACCCAGGACCTTCTTGCTGTGAGGCGACAGTGCTACCCACTAATCCACCATGCCGCCCTCCAATTTGTCATTGGATTCCTAATTTATAATAAGGCTGCAACTATTACTTATTTTTAAAATACATTAATGATAACTGGAGACAAAAAAAGAAGTATTTGTTTTTAATGATGTAATAAAAGAAGATCTCCACTTAATTACAGCTTATATTAGTGTGGCTGTAATTTCATTGCATCTCATTAAAAGTAGAAAACATTTGTGTTTCTGAGGCTTTGATGACAGACGTTATGAGGCGCAGAGTAAAATGTACCTTTATTTCACCACTTACTGTAAATTGAACACATTAGGGGTCAGGTTAGTAAGGCTGTTTGACTGTCTGCTTACGATGCAAATTGTACCTGGTACCACCCAGTGATTGCACTGCTGTAAATTACCAACTAAACATTCCAGAAAAAAAAAACAGCTCAAACTAAAATAAATGCAAGTTTAAAAAGAAAGAGATTGATTACTTATTTGTGCCTCGTCAGCTTCGTAAATGCAGCCCCGCGTCTCGTCCCTACTGAGACGAGTAAAAAAATTGAACTGTCTGGTTGAAACTGAACGTCCAGGGATTTAAAAAAGACTTGTGCGGCTGCTTAGTTAAATAAAAATGAAAATAAAATAATAAAAAATTACATTAAATTAGATTGAAGAGAATCGCACAAGAAAGAGGAGGCTGTAGAGGAAGCACAAGAAAACCAGCAGTAAAACTAATATAAAGATAAAGACTAACATGGTAGAAAAGGAGAAAAAATAGAGACAAATATCCATTAAAATAAAATCTCCTTTTTAAACTAGTCTTGCTGTTCTTCACTAACATTTTAAACTGAATATCCTAAATTACTGTCTTTACCCTTTCAGTCATATTTAATGTTATTAGAGCAGTTAAAGTAATGATCCAGTATATAACCACTGTATCAAAGACAAGGTAAAGGTGAGAGACTAAATAGTTACATAATTACACCAAATTTCATGTTTTTACATTTACTTACACTTACACTTTTAGATTTCACTTGTAAGGAAGCTATACGATTCCTTTTTACTAACTGCTTCATTCATGGGGTCTGTCTGAAAACCTAGTAAGCTGCCTTGCTGCCTATTGCCTACCTGATCAGCTGCCTCAGTAGAGAGGATTCTAATAAGACATCAGACTCATAAATCAGATTATTTAGACGCTCTATTTAGAGACTATGGCGATTATGTCCTTGCGGTTTTAGCTTACTAAGCTAACACAGTTAGCCTCAGGTCAATCAAATTAATGGGCTGAGGTGGTACAACTCACTAGCACGCCAGCTAATGTCTCCCTCTGTGTACCGAAAACGGTTACACTGTCCCTGACGAGCCTGAATTTACAAATAAACGACACTTGTGCACCTTTATATGAATTGAAAATCATTGAGAATTTATTTACATTTGAAAAGAACTTCGTTGGTTGCTTCACATTCGTCCACCATATTTGTCATTTTTTATGAAAAAAGTCGTGCCGCACTGAATGCTGGGATTGCCTTCAGCGCTGAGGAAGCGTCAGACGCTCCCTCGTCATTCAGTCAGATTATCACTCAGAATTAAAGTGCCTCAGTAGGAGCATTTTAAAGAATCTAAGAATTTAGACACGCCCTCTTCTCAGGAGTGTAGGATGACGTAGAATGAATCTATGTAGAGAGATCACTAGGTTTTCAGACAGACCCATTGAGTGTATATCAGTAATACTGAAGACCCAGGACAGGACACCAGACCTGATCTCAATCAGATCTCAATCTCATAGATAAGAAATGAGAAAGGTGCTACCAGGATTTGCCAGAGGATTCAGGATTGGTTGAAAGACCATCAGCAATCTCAGGGATGCTGGTGTGTCATATCTAGACGGCTACAAAGGAATAGAACACGCTTATAGATGCAGCAAAAACTAAAGTGATGACAAACATTGTTGGATGGTAGAAGCTTGGAACAAGTGGAATCCTTCTTATATTTGGGAGGTAGAGCATCAGATACTGCAGAATGTTCTGGTGAAGTCAGGAAAGGAAGCAGGCATGGCGGTGATTATCAAATTAACAAGTCAATTAGCACCATCAACAAGCTATGATTGATGAAAGCCTTTGTCTGACCAATAGCCACATATGGATGTGAGGCCTGGACACTGATGAAAGAAGCATTCAAGCTTTTGAGGCCAAGTTTTGGCCGGAACTGGCTCAGGGGGCACGACCAACCGCTGAGGGGCAGTTTGATTAATCTAATTGGTTTTTATTCTGTTTTGTCCGACAACGCTCCTAGGGAATTTCACCCCAGGAAATGTAATGCAGGTAAAACCCACAAGCACACAGGTACGTTAAAAAATTTAAGAGACGTGAGACTGAGTTCAATTTATCTTTACTAAATATTTAAAAGGACAATGCACAATCATAAATCTATATATCTACCAACACAGATTCCTAAACCCACCCGTTATCCGGCACGCCAACACGCAAATCAGCAACTATAACGATTATAGGTGTAGCATAGCACCAAATGCATACCTTAAAGCCAGTACTGCCCTTGACGACACCCAAAAGCAGCTCCAAAACCAGCGTACTAGGTATATGCTGGCGCTAATAACTAACGGCATGGCGAACCGGTGAAGGCAAAACGTCCCCTAGCAGCAAAGCCCTGGAGGACAAGCCCCATAACGGTGGGAGCACGAGGTCAAACGCCGAGCCTGCTGCCATACCTATATACCCACAGGTGCTAATAACTTACACCTGGCATGCAGGGAACAAGGGGGGGGGGGGGGCTGCTTCTCCACACTACGGTGGCAAAGGTAACAGCTCTACCTGTCACAAAGTGCATCAGAAAACTGCTGAAAATCTCATGGAGCAAGATTATAACCACTGAGCAAGTTTACAAGAGTGCCAGAAGAGAAAAGAACTTTGGGCATGTGATGAGGCCCCACATGACAACACTGAACGTTGTTATTACAGGATTTGTCAAGGGACTCTGAAAACGAGGAAGACCAAGAATAAGTTGGATGGACAACATCAAAATATTGATTGTATTATTAGGGTCAAGTCAAGTCTGCCACGAAAAAACTGACCCATCTGTGCAGCCAACCATCACAAAGCGATGACATGTCATGACATGAAAGGACACCAGTCCATTATGTATTATTATTATTATTACGCCCATAAAAACACCCAATCCTGTATATGCTGGGATTGATAAATGTGTCAGAAATAGAGAACTCCAACCTCTCAATAGCAGTGGGGCTAAGCAGAAACCCTTTATTATTAAATGTGGACACGTGTCTGTGGTATTGTTTGACCAAGACAATGCTCAGTTAACTGTACCCATATCTAAAAACAAACATAGATTACATTTTACAGTTAGCTGATTCTACATTTTTGCTCAGTCGACTTTAGACTTGCTTGTTCAGCACTCGGCTTGAGCGGTGCAGTAAAACATCATCAAAGTGCAAATATGAGATGAATCTGCATTTGTGTGGAATAACCACCAAATCTAGTCTGAAAGCTCCACATGTATCTGTGTTTATCTGGATTTTCCTCACTGTTTCACTTTTAAACTTGTGTTACAGCTTGAGGTTCTGAGAAATTGTGAGAATCAGCTTTTCTGAGACTAAAATTCTTATTGTAAAAAAAAAAAAAGCTTAACGTGGTTTAATATATTAAAAGAACGAGACAGGAGCACTAAACTTCTCTTCATTATTACTGTTCATAAATTCTCTTCACTAATGAAATTTCTCACTCGGTGTTTAAGTACAATAAGTCACGATAAGTTTTGTTCACGTTAAACGTTATTTGTTCTGCCTCAGTCACTTTTACCGCATCATATTAAACAGTTGAACTTTGAGCACCATGGCAAGCGCTAAAATCACAAGCCCAACATGGCAGGGAAGTACAGCGTCAAGCTAAGCAGCACCGCCACACTATAGGAAACAACGACACAGCTGGTGGGTTACTGGACATTATATACACTGTTTGGTCAAAATAACATGAACATCTTGACCATGAGCATGTTGAGCATCCCATTTTGAATCCCTTTCCCCTTTCAGAGTTGAAACAGACCACACTGTTCAGTGAAGGCTTTTCACATGAATTTAGAGTGTGTATGTGGGAAATTGTGTCCGTTCAGTCAAAAGAGCATTTGTCATTGAACAAGAAGGCCTGGCTTACAACTGACTTTCCAATTTATCCCAAAGATGTTTAATGGGGGTGAGGTCAGGGCTCTGTGTGTTCTGCTGTTCCTCCAACCCGAATCTATCAAAGGGTCTTAATGGAGCTCTCTTTGTGCACAAAGGCACAATCATTTTGGAACAAAGAGGGCAATCCCCAAACTGTTGCTATAGAGTGTTGGCACACATTGGAAGCATATGGTTAATTGTATATATTTAATGTTATATACTTGTTATACATGTGACTGCATACATCTGAACTGTAAATACAGTAAAGGAACATCAACATATTTTAGATAGACAGACAGACAGACAGACAGACAGAAAGATAGGTAGAAATACAGACAAACAGACAGACACAGATAGACAGACAGAGATATAGATAGACTGACTGACTGACAGACAGATAATAGATAGATAGACAGACAGAGAAAGACAGACAGAAAGATAGATAGAAAGACAGACAGATAGAAATAGTCAGATAGATAGATAGATAGACAGACAGACAGATAGAAGGACTGACTGACATACATAGACAGACAGATAGATAGACAGACAGAAAGAAAGATAGATAGAAATACAGACAAGCAGACAGACACACAGACAGACTAATAAATAGACGGAGAGATAGATAGAAAAACAGACAGACAGTTACACAGACAGACTGACAGATAGTTAGGTAGACAGACAGATATATAGACAGAAAGACAGGCAGACAGATAGATAGATAGATGGACAGACAGATAGAAAGACAGATAGAAAAAGAGACATAGATGGATAGAAATACAGACAAAGAGGCTGACTGACAGACAGAAAGATAGACAGATAAATAGATATATAGAAAAGCAAATAGATATATAGATAGAAAGACAGACAGACAGACAGACAGACAGACAGATAGATCTATTTTCTATTTTGGCCATGTTTTGTATGTGGTTAATTTTATATATATTTAATTTTATATCCTCGTTATAGGTGTGACAAATAATTGGTCAAATATGTTGACATTACGCTATTGTATGTTATGTCAAATAAACCATTAATATTACTGATGATTATTTAACACATTTTCTGTTTGTTTAAACAGTTTAGCTTTAACTGGGGGAAAAAAACCTCGTCATTACTTTGCGATCTATTTTCTGCTATATCAGGAAACTGTCGATAGGCATGAAAAATAAAGTCTTTTACTTCTCCATTGAACAGCCAGTGCAAATGAAGTAAGTGCTGCATCAACACCAGCCGACAGTTCTCCGATGAGCAGCAGACATTGAAATGTTGCCACAGAGCCATTTCCAGACTGGAGGAGCTAAAAGAGAAGGTGGAGATAGTTAGAAAGGGAAAAAATGTGTTCTTATGGATGGGTTCCCCCCCGAACGCTGCCCCTGTTCTCAATCCTGCCAGTGAGAAAATGGAGAATTTGTTAAAAGGTCGCAGTGGATCAAAGTCATGTTGCGTCAGGCTACCTGCCAGGCTGCTGGAGTGCTTACACTTGGCAGACCAGGGAGACAAAGAATGTGCCATCTGCACCCAGATCAATGAACATTAGGGAGCGAGCCTAAAAATGGAGTGGGCCTGAGGACGGCACGCTGCCACCAATCACTGTCACATTACTCCCCCTGGTGGCTTCCCTTAATGTCCTCACCACATCAGCCTCTGCACCAGTGCAGACTGGCCTCTGATGATCTGCCCAGTCAACGTGGAAACAAAGATGCATAAAAGACTGGGTGTAAGGGCTAATCCAAACTTTTCTACATTTAGCCTCCTGACATGCATTTCCAGTAAGCACGCACAGAGAGTCCGTCAGTTTAGGTCCCAAAAACAAATAGTTTATTAGACAAAAAACTCCGTCTGACTTCCAGGAATAAACAAACGGGGAATGTGTAAAATACAGTCCACAAGATGACTGAAATAAATCCAGCAAATGCAGGTAACACGAGTAATGTGGTCGGAAAACTGTTTGTTCTTCTCCGTCTAACCTAACCCAATCAATCTCAACCAGTCTAGTCAGACGGAACAGTGGCAGCCTAGTGGGTAGAGCTTTTGGCTGTCAATTAAAAGATTGAGAGTTTAAATCTCAGTTCTGCTATGCAGCCAATGTTGGACCCTTGAGCAAGACCTTTAACCCTCTCAGCTCCAGGGGCGCTGTACGATGGCAAACCCTGCACTCTGACCCAAGCTTTCAAACAAGTTGGGATATTCGAAGAACACATTTCGTTATACTGTACACGTGTATGTATATATGACAAATAAAGGCTTTCTAATCTTCTACTCTATTCTAATTATAAGGCACACATGCACGCCGTAGTGACGTGACGAGGACTTTAAAGCATTAAAGCATAGCATGTAAACATAAATCACTATTACCAAGTTATGGCTCCTACACTGGGGTAATAAAAAAAAAAAGTAGTAGGACAATATGTTTTTTTCTTTCCTCTGCCAAGCTTAGCTGTGTAATGAGTAAAACAATAAACTAACAATGACTAATGATCTTTTTAGAGCAAAGCATAACAGGAGGTGAAACAGTGACATAAGTATGCAGCCAATGTTAGACCCTTGAGCAAGACCTTTAACCCTCTCAGCTCCAGGGGCGCCGTACGATGGCTGACCCTGCGCTCTGACCCCAGCTTTCAAACAAGCTGGGATATGTGAAGGACACATTTTGTTGTACTGTACACATGTACTGTATGTACTGTATATATGACAAATAAAGGCGTTCTATTCTTCTACTCTATTCTAATTATAAGGCACACATGCATGTTGTAGTTATGTCATCACAGATACCATCAAAGCATAGCATATAAACCACTGTTAAATCACTGTTACCAATTCATGGCTCCTATACTGGGATTTTTTTTTTAAAGGACTGAAACAGTATGTCTCCCATTTTTTTCTCTCCTGAGAAAATGAGTAAAACAGTAAACTAACAATGACTAATGATCTTTTTAGAGCAAAACATAATTAGGTGAAACAGTGACATAAGTATGCAGCCACTGTTGGACCCTTGAGCAAGACCGTTAACCTTCTCAGCTCCAGGTGCGCCGTACAATGGCAATGGCTCTGGCCCCAGCTTCCAAACAAGCTGGGATATTAGAAGAACAACTTTCGATGTACTATACACGTGTATGTACAGTATATATTCTACTCTATTTTAATTATAAGGCACACATGCATGTCATAGTGACGTGATGAGTTATGTCATCACAGATACCATCAAAGCATAGCATATAAACCACTGTTAAATCACTGTTACCAATTTATGGCTCCTACACTGGGATTTTTATTTTTTTTAAAGGACTGAAACAGTATGTCTCCTATTTTTTTCTCTCCTCTGACCAGCTTAGCTGTGTAATGAGTAAAACAGTAAACTAATGATAACTAATGATCTTTTTAGAGCTAAACATAACAGGAGGTGAAACAGTGACATAAGTATGCAGCCACTGTTGGACCCTTGAGCAAGACCTTTAACCCTCTCAGCTCCAGGGGCGCCGTACGATGGCAAACCCTGTGCTCTGACCCAGGCTTTCAAACAAGTTGGGATATGTGAAGGACACATTTCATTATACTGTACACGTGTATGTATATATGACAAATAAAGGCGTTCTATTCTTCTACTCTATTCTAATTATAAGGCACACATGCATGGCGTAGTGACGCGATGAGAACAGGAAGAGCATCGACAGCTCTCACAAGTTCTAACCAACTTAAAGGGATTATTATAATGAGTGATCAACAACCATCACAGACAGAGGGAATTGGCCTAGACATGAAAGTGATTGAAGACAATTAGAACTGAGGTGACAGTTCCATCTTGTCTGCACTCCTTTTGGTAATACACATCCTTCACAGCAAGCGCTTAAATGGTAGGTGGTATTTTCAAATGTATATATACAGTGTTCTTCAGTCACTTAACGTACAGTCCAGCTCCGCTGAATACAAGTTACATCCATGTATCTTGCTACTGCTTCTTGTGATAAAGATTGACCATTTTTCATCAAGTTCGGAGAGACGTCCTTTTTTTTCCCTTACAGTAGCATGTCCATGTGACAGCTGAACTTTAGTATTTTGAGTGGGTATGAAACAGCCTAGAATAAATCTATAATCAGAGCAGCTCTGGTTCTCCAGCCGCTGGTGCTTCCTCGTACGCTCGTACAGTTCCACAGTCCGCTTATTCCTGCAGGAACTCCCTGAACTAAATGGCAGTTTGACCTATCCGTTCGTTCCGCTTAAGTCATTTTCGCTTGACTCTATTTCAAAGCGGTTGTGTGGATCCGGGCTAACCTCTCCTCCGATAACCAGAGCCGGAGTGAATATATTATTTTATGATTAATAGACATGACACTGCTCCTGTTGGCTAGCCGTCGCTGAGGATTTTCCCCCCGAGCTTAGCTCAAGCTCCACTACCTGCTAAATGCCATGGTGGTCTGACAAGAGCAGAGCCGCGAGGCAAACAGAAGAATCGCAGGATTCGCGGCAGATTCCCGGCCGAAGCCAGACGTATAGAGGAGCTCAGGCAGGATGAGAGCACGCGCTTGGTCTGTATAGATTAGGAGTTAGAGAGATACAGACATGCCTGCTGTGAGGAGATACTGGAAGAAAATGATAAAGAGAGAGTAGAAGGTTGTTGTTTTTTTTCCCATCCTCCCTCCTTTTTCCTATAATGGAGCTGTGGGTTGTCATAATGAGAGGAAATGCGCCGTTTTCTCCTGAATGTCTCTGGTTACACAGCTTCACTCCCAGCTCTGTAAGGCCCAGACGGGCAGTGACAGGACTGCTATCTCTGTCTGTGCTGCATACAGGAGCGGTCAACGGGTTTAAATGTCATACAGAGAGGAGAGTATGGAAACAGCGTACTCTTCGTAGGTCCATTTTCATGCATTAAATAAAATATATTTCATTTAGATACCAGTTATTAACCTTCAAATGTAAAGCTTAGGGATGTTTACACCTAATCAATTCACTGGATACCTGATCAATGTGGTTAAAAGTGCAATTTATATGTATCTCCAATACAGCGGTACCTTAAAACTCAACATCAGTTGGTTCTGGGAGTGGCGTCAAGTTTAAAAGGCGTTGAGTTTCAAGGTATTTTTTCCCATAAGGATGTTTGGGAAACCTGTTAATGCGTTCCATGGTCCCGTGGAACTGCATATACAGTATTTTAGGCTAATGTAAAATATGTGGATGTTCACAAATAACACAAATATAATACAAAAACACTGAAATACAATTAAAAACAGTTAAAATCAATCAAAAATACAATAAAAGCTGCACTTTACTGTTACTTTATTGTTTCCTTATGCTTATTAATCGTGGAGATGCTTGATGTTGGAATACCGTATTCAGTTCAGTACTTAAGTAATTAAGAGAGGTTTAGTGTTCCGTTTTAGGCGTTTTGGACTCTCTGAAAATCTGATTCTCACAATCTCTCAGAACCTCAAGCTGTAACACAAGTTTAAAAGTGAAACCGTGAGGAAAATCCAGATAAACACAGATACATGTGGAGCTTTCAGACTGGATTTGATGGTTATTATGCACAAATGCAGATTCGTCTCATATTCGCACTTTGATGATGTCTTACTGAACAAAGCAGCAGTCGCACACACATCAAGTTTAGGAGTACAAGTTTCTCATCAAAGTGCTTTGAGTTTAAAGGAGGTCTAGTTACAAGGTACCGCTGTAGTTAATATTTGATCTTTAATTTGAGATTGTAGCTGCAAGTATTATTTCTTTGGTGTATAATTGTTATTAAAAATCTATTGTAATGAGCACCTAGGTGGCACAACGAGATATTCCGCTAGCACACCAACGGCAAGATTCTGAACTCCTCGGATCGAAACCCGGCGATGCCACCGGTCGGCTGGGCGCCATCTAGCAGGCATAATCTGCAGCAGAGAATAATTGGCCAATGTTTCTGCTAGGGAGGGATGATCAGACTATGTGGGTGGGGTCTTTAAACGCTGTGTAAAGGCCCTGGTTAGCAGAGGCGCCTGTGCAGAGTGCATCAGTGAAAAAGGGTTCAGCTAAGGGCTGCATGCGGGTCGGAGGAGGCGTGAGCAGCAATATACCCACCTTGAACGCAATCTGGGATCCCCAGCAGCAGAAGACAAATTGACTACACTAAATCGGGAGACAATGCATAAATAAAATAGAACAAAAAATCTATTGAAAAATATTAGTCTGGGGGCATGCTAGCCCACCAGTGCTGACATATTAAACTCACAACTTCAAATCTCACCTCTGCTATCATTAGGCCGTGTGCAATACAGGATACAGAATCTTTTAATTATGTTATGGACTGTAGAGGATAAACTCACTAAACTCACTAATCTATTTGCTCTTGTTAGTGCTTCTTTTGCGCTCCATCATGACAGCTTTAGATGTTTTAGTTTTATTGTTGTACATTTCACTGCATTCCTGTTACCTACACCAACACATTTCTTCCTCAGGAATCTCTGTAAGAATCTCTTTGTTTTGTCCAGCAGCCTTAAACTTAGAGTAGAATCACAAAAATAAAGATTTAGCATTGGACCAGCTCAAAACAAAAACTACGCTATGTCTCCATCTATAGTCATGTTTTATATCTAGATTATGATACGATCCAAAATGAAAAACTGGAATTCCAGGCTTCATTGGTTTTGATCTGAGATCAAGCCTTCTAATTTACAACTGGGAACAGTCTGGCACTCTCCTCATAGAGTGGCACTTAGAATGTCCGACAGCTGAGATCAGAGACATTTTTAATAAAGCAGGGAGAAATAGCGAGCTCGGATAAATTGGATTTTGTGAAATCTAACACTAGCTGGTGATGACATTGGGTCCCACCTAGATAGAGCAATTCGATATAAAGAATAATTGATTTTACGGCTAAATTTTGGGTAGCTGTTTAATTGCTTGGATTAAGTCAATGTATATGCCAGAATAAAACATACAGACCACCCACATCTGTTAATTAAACAAGCTCATTATATTATATTAGCTGTTCTTGGATATACAAAGTAATAAGTAATGAAACTGTGTTTGATTTAGATTTAATAAGCTGTTTGCACCTGTTTGTAGGAGCAATTTTGTGCAGAAAAAGCCTTCACAAATTCTGTCATGTGACATGTGCCATGATGCACATTAGGTATCTTTTAAAAGTCCATGCATAAGAAAGTATTGGATATATTGAATTATTGGATATTATTGGGCAGTTGTAGCCTAGTGGTTAAGGTACTGGACTAGTAATCAGAAAGTCGCTGGTTTAAGCCCCACCATTAACCCTCAATTTCTCAGACCGTTTAATGTCACACAAGAGGTGGCACAGTGGGTAGCACTGTCACCTCAGAGCAATTTTTTCATTCAAGCAAACTAAAGCTACTAAACATTGTCCTAAATGTGTGTGTAAGTGTGTGGTGCCCTGTAATGGACTGGCACCTGTCCGTGGTTTTTCCTGCATTTCGCCCAATGAATTGGACCCATCGTGACCCAGACCAAACAGACAACTTATGAATATAGGGATGTCCACAAAGGCCATTTGGTGTTCATTTCCCTAAATAAATGAAATGGTCATTTTAAAATGATGCCCTTGTCTTATATTACATTTTGATTTAGTAGTCTACATTTTGAGTATGTAGTCTAGGGCAGTTGTAGCCTAGTGGTTAAGCTACTGGACTAGTAATCAGAATGTTGCTGGTTCAAGCCCCACCACTGCCAGGTTGCTGCTTTTGGGCCCCTGAGCAAGGCCCTTAACCCTCAGTTGCTTAGACTGTATACTGTCACAGTACTGTAAGTTGCTTTGGATAAAGGCGTCTGCTAAATGCAAAAAATGTAAATGTAAATATATGTCCACCAAGGGGCGGCACGCTGGCGCAGTGGGTAGCACTGTTACCTCACAGCAAGAAGGGCCTGGGTTTGATTCCCAGATTTTTTCTTGGTGGAGTTTGCATGTTCTCCATGTGTCTGTGTGCCCCGGTTTTCTTCTACAATACAACGAAATTCCATCAAGCAAACTTAAGCTACTAAAATCTGTCCTAAGTGTGTGTTTGCCCTGTGATGGACTGGCAACCTGTCCGTGGTTTTTCTTGCCTGTCGCCCAATGAATCTGACCCATCGTGACCTTGACCAGGATAAATTGGTGGTAAAACAGACAACTAATGAATATAGGGATGTCCACAAAAGCCAGTTGATGTTCATTTCCCTAAATAAATGAAATGGTCATTCTAAAATGATGCCCTTGTCTTTTATTACATTTTGATTTAGTCATCTACATTTTGAGTATGTAGTCTAGGGCGGTTGTTAGACTAATAATCAGAAGGTCTCTGGTTCAAGCCCCACCACTGCCAGGTTGTTGCTGGGCCCTTGAGCAAGGCCTTTAAGAGTCGCTTTGGATAAAGGCTTCTGCTTAATGCCGAAAATGTAAATGTAAATATATGTTCATCAAGGGGCGGCACATTGGCGCAGTGGGTAGCACTGTCACCTCTCAGCAAGAAGGGCCTGGGTTTGATTCCCAGATTTTTTTCTTGGTGGAGTTTGCATGTTCTCCATGTGTCTGTGTGCCCCGGTTTCCTTCCACAGGAAGTGTGTTTGTCCTGTGATGGACATGGGGTGTTTCCTGCCTTTTGCCCAATGAATTGGATCCATCGTGACCCTGACCAGGATCAAGTAGTGGTAGTAAAGACAATGAATATACGACTGAATGTCCACAAAAGCAATTTGGTGTTCATTTCCTTAAATAAATGAAATGGTCATTCTAAAATTATCAGAAGGTCGCTGGTTTAAGCCCCACCACTGCCAGGGTGCCACTGTTGGGCCCTTATGCAAGGCCCTTAACCTTCAATGGCTTAGACAGTATACTGTCACAGTACTGTAAGTCGCTTTGGATAAAGGCAACTGCTAAATGCCGAAAATGTAAATGTTGTTAAATAATACCTCCTACATGGGTAGGACCAATGTCATTAAACCACTCAAAGTCTGTATGCCTGGCATAGCACCACTTCAGTGGTCAGCTACAAGCTTGCCTGGGTCATGGGCAAACCTGAGAGGAGCTGCAAAGATGCAATTTAAACACCGGACACTGAGCTTGACTTATACACGTCACATTGAATCCAATTAATTACAGGCTCAGAGAGTTTGCTATGTAAGCTTAAAGATATAAAAAAACTTCCTCAACACCACACACACACACACACACACACACACACACACACACACACACACACACACACACACACAAAATACCAAAAGTCTTCTAAAATGGTTTATCAAAACAGGACGATAATAACATTTGACTTATCAGTGCAACACCCATGCAAGTGCAAGATCAATTATCTATGCTCAATACTGACAAATCCTATTTTAGACTCCATTGACTCGGCACTTGAATTAAGATCTTGTCGTCTGATGTAGCAACACGGAAGTGTTTACTGTCAATCTACTCCTCCTAAACAGCACCTATCTGCAGATCTAATCCCCCAGCCAGAGGCGGCCAATCAATAGCCTTTGGCAGCCTAGACTGGGACTGTTACGAACAGGCTGATGTAAAAACCCCGAACAGCTCTGATAGTCTCTCGATCAGCCATGGCATTCCTGACTACACAGCAGGGCTTAAACTGCCTGATGGACACGTGCAGGAAATAATGGAATCAATAAGCTCACGCAATTTCAAACAAGTACAATTGCACACGCAGCATGTGACCTCAATGTGCAATTCAAACTCGCAGTCGGGCCCATTTTCTCCCAAAATAAACTAGTACAGGATTCACGGAGGTTTCAAATTCATGCATGTTCACACTGACCAAACAAACATTACATCAGGAAACCCTAATATAAAAAAACAAATACTCAAAATTTAGTTGTAGCCAAGCAGTTAAGGTAGTGGACTAGTAATCGAAAGGTCACTGGTTCAAGCCCCACCACTGCCAGTTTGCCACTGCCTTTGAGCAAGGCTCTTAAGCTTCAATCACTCAGTAAGTCGCTTTGGATAAAAGTGTCTGCTAAATGCTGAAAATATAATATCAGTTTTTAAACCTTTAGTTCTCATGGCAATACTACATAAATATTAATAAACTGCCAGTTTAATTCACTCTTTAGTTCACTCTTACCCCTTTTCCACCAACACGGATCCGGATCCGGCTCCGTTCCGGTTCGCGAACTTGATTTTGAGCCGGTTCCGCGTGTTTCCACCAAAAAAAAAGGGGTTCCAGACAGCAAACTAGCGTTCTAACCTGGCACCACAGAATACTCGTTTTTTCAGCGTGAACCGTGATGTCATCTGTGGGCGTGTCACAGTGTAGAGGTTTGGATGCTTTCACATGAGAAGCTGCTAAACCGTGTTTGTGCTGCACTTTCATCTTTTAAACTTCACCTGATTAAATTTTTATCCAGTTTGCCTCTAATATTTTAAGAGATGAACTGTGTGATATGACGTGGTAAATGCGACCCGGACAGAACGAACAACGTTTAATGTGAAAAATAAAGCGTAATGTGGCTTGTTGTACTAAAAGAAACACTTATAACCAATAATAACAGAGAGGAGTTGAGTGTTTCTGTGTCGTACTTTTAGTACATTCAGTCACGTTACGCTTTTTTAGGTGAAGCTTTTTCGACTCTCCTGAGAAGCGGATTCAGAACCCCGACCACCACACGTGAAGTTAATACGCAGAGGGTCACAGTGAGAGCGAAGCTCAAAACGCTTTTCACGTCAATGAACTAAAGAAAACAACAACTGCGACAAACACGTTCTGATGACTAATAGCTGATTGATGCTTTTTGCCTAAAAACAAACATCTGTAACAGCAGCACAAATGCTCGCAGGTAATCTACATGCTCCGCCATCCGTTGATGACGCAGGCTTGGTTCCCAAAAACTGGTGGAAACGTGGGTCGGCTCTCTACAAAACACCAAGGTTCGAAGAAACCTGAACAGAACTGGTTCAAGAACCAGAGTTCTTTGGAAAAAAAAGGGAAAGCGCTAACTGAGTTCAGTCATTGAACTTCATTATAGTAATTCAATTCTTAGGGCAGTAGTAGCTGAGTGGTACTGGACTAGTAATCAGAAGGTTGCCGGTTCAAACCCCACCACTGCCAAGTTACCACTGTCGGGTCCTTGAGCAAGACCCTTAACTCTCACTTGCTCAATATTCAGTTGTAATTGTAAGGTGCTTGGGATAAAAGTCTATGCTGAATGTCGTCAATGTAAAAACATTGGTAAGACTAATAAATCACAGTAGTCTGTTTAAACTAGCACACATATAGAGATAATAAAACACGTTTGATATGTGGAATGAACTTCCCTGTTTGTATCACCTATTTACTAAGCACTTAAGCTGAGTATAACGAAGCTAAGGTCTGTTTCAAGGTTTACATGTAAAAGTTTGGTACACTTTTGTTTGGGTGCTGCAATGTACAAACACCACAATCATTTACTTGGTTATCAATGCAAACTGTGATTATTTAATTGAAGGTGGGGATGATTATAAGAAGTGGGATACATGTTTGTAGGGTTAACAGTGTTTTAAACAAAAAGTTTGGTTCAAGTGTGTTTACTTACAGGTTTGCACCGGGCATGCAGACGGCTGTGCTGGGAGTCAAAGGACCCGAGCACTGATGGTTGATGGGATTTGAAGTCCTTGGACTGCACCATTTTGGGAATGGGCTATTTTGTATCTATGGGGGGGGGCTTGTTTGTTTGGGGCATGTTGGAGTTGTAATGGTGGTGCAGTAATTGAGAAGCACTTAAGTTTAGTTTAAAGTTTGTTTATTAGTAGTGATAGCATAAGTGGGGCTTTTGAGAGATTGAAGCAAATGAAACAAATGATTCGGAAAAAGATTCGAGCTTGTGAAACGTTCGAATCATCGCACCACAGTGACATCTAGTATCCAATCAGTGGTCTAACACTAACATCAGTCTTATAGATCACTGAAAAAAGTGTATTTTAATAGTGGTATAAAACATCATTCAGTCATATAATGAGTGTCCTTGACATTAACCATTATTTATTATACAGTCAAAGGGGGAAGTGCTTGTGCAACCAGGCTATGCAATATTTATTACACATTGACACATACAATTGATTAGTTTCGAAAGGTTTCGTAAACAGCGTGACGTAATGAAACCATTTCCGGGACAGTCACGTGACTTTTTCATTTCGATACGGACATCGAAACAACTATTTGAAACACTGAGCTTCAAATGAATCGAATCAGTTTCGAATGTGAGTTTCGAGGTTGACATCACTAGTTTAAAGTTTGTTTATTAGTTTAGGCCGTGTTTGAGTGTTGGAATATATCATAGATGTATATGTATAATATGTATAATATTTTGCACCTGTTTTTGGATTGGGAGAAATAAATCACCACAATTGCATCCCAAGTTCCTGATTCTGACTCAGTTTTTTCATCACTGATCGGCTCTCTTGTAACACTGTAGAGCTCCGTGAATCTAAGTAATAAGTTAAATATTCCAATAAACAAGCGGTTAAACTCACTGGTGTTCGTTATGTGGCTGATTTTATACACATGCTATTATTACTATTATCATCAGTAGTCAAGGTATAGATTAGTAATGCAGCATATTTTCTTGTAAGCAAAACAACAACAAAATATTATTATTAAAATGCAAATGCTTACAGGCTACTTTAGTACAGTACCGCTTAAGGAGTGTCATAGCACCCATGGTAATTTTAAACCCTTGACCCATTAATATACCCATCTGATTGATAGGTGAGTCCACCCCCCTCTCCCGCATGATCAAGATTCCACTTAGAAAAAAGTGTGAACTCGTTACTGACAAGAGACATTTGAGGTGCCAAGAGAATTAAGAGAGAAGGATTTATTTACAGAAGATGAGTGCACGGACGACATGTGATATTTGGATGCATTTTTATGCAGTAAATTAATCGCAATCAGAAGGTCAGTACAAGTGACTCAACTGACCCGAGTGAACCGGATCACATTACTGAGCAACTCAGATTAACTCGAGTCCATAAAATGAACCGGATTTACCACCACTATAACACTGAGCAATAGCATCTTATTAAAAAATATATATATAATAAAATAAATAAAAAACTTTGTCATAACAGGGTTTCAGCAGATTTGTATACTTGGACTGTTGTCTACTTGAACTAGACTAGAAATGTTTACTGTGGAAGCTCTTCTGTTATGTGTTTAATTGTTAATAAACTCAGATGGCACAGCAGTAAAGCACACAGGAATGAGAATGTCGGAGGGGTTTTCTCATAACTGCTGCAATTACGACCTCCACCTGCACAGAGGCGGGGGATAATGGATAATCGGTGTGTGACTCTCCGTGCACGATACAGATCTCCATGTAAACACACCTCATGCTGGTGAAAAGAAGCGGTCGGTACTGCACTTGTGTCTGAGAAGGCGGCCGTGTGTTAGTCACAGCTCTCCTCGATTAGTAGTTGGAGGTCAGCAGCAGTAAAATTGAAAAGTGATTGGGTAATTGGATACAACAAGATTGATATACTGGTCTGAAGACTGACCATAATTCCATTAAGTGACAGAAACTAAACATCCAGTAAGCTGCTCATCTCAGATAAGGGGTGTCATTAGGGTAGCAGTCGTGATTCCACTATTAAAAAAGGCACTAGGCATTATAATATTATATTAATAGGAGTCTTGCATGAAGAAAGATAATATGTGTGATATTTCCTTTTGATATCATTTAAAGTTTTGTAGACTAATGAGTCAAAAGTGGAACTTTATGACAAATGGATGACATTCGTTCTGTAACATCTGTAACACGCGACGCTAACACAGCGTTCCACGATGAGAACTTTATATTAAAGGTCAAACATGTTAGTGCGAGTGTAATGGTGTGAGGAAGCCAAGCTCTAACTCTGTAATTGACAGGAGCATAAATTCTGCTCTATAGCAGACAATCCTGAAGGGGAACGTCTGGTCGCTGTCTGAGGCTTAACACAATCGGTC
The DNA here is from genome assembly GCF_030014385.1 of Trichomycterus rosablanca. Classification (NCBI taxonomy): domain Eukaryota; kingdom Metazoa; phylum Chordata; class Actinopteri; order Siluriformes; family Trichomycteridae; genus Trichomycterus; species Trichomycterus rosablanca. The sequence goes on along the minus strand of NC_085990.1, from coordinate 50,557,677 downwards.
TATACAACAAGACATCAATCTGAAGCGCAAGAGCAGGTTCAGCTCTGAAGGGTTTAAAAGAAATAAAGCCCAGGCGTAGTCCTGACGTGAACTCCGTTAAGGTGCTGTGGAAGGGTGTGGCTGAAGTAAATCAATTTTATAAATAGAGAGGGCCAATATGCCTCCACAGTGAAGTGAAAGTTATTAGGCATTGTACACATAACACCACTAGTTTAATCTGTTGCCTTACAGCAAGAAGGTCCTGGGTTTGATTCCCGGGTGAGGCGGTCCAGGTCCTTTCACTTTGAAGTTTGAATGTTCTCCCCGTGTCTGTCTGGGTTTCCTCCGGGAGCTCCGGTTTCATTACATTTCATTTACATTTTTGCCATTTAGCAGACGCCTTTATCCAAAGCGACTTACAGTATAGTTACAGTGTACAGTCTGAGCAATTGAGGGTAAGGGGCCTTGCTCAAGGGCCCAACAGTGGGGCTTGAACCAGAGACCCTCTGATCACTGGTCCAGTACCTTAACCACTAGCATGTATCCACCGATTTCACATGTATACACTGATTAGGGATAACATTATGACCACCCTCCTAATATTGTGTTGGCCCCCTTTTGCTTCCAAAACAGCCCTGACCCGTTGAGACATGGACTCCACTAGACCCCTGAAGGTGTGCTGTGGTATCTGACACCAAGATGTTAGCAGCAATTGTTGCCTTCTTCCCATAGTGCATCCTGGTGCCGTGTGTTTCCTAGGTAAGTGACGCACACGCACCCGACCATCCACTTGATGTGAAAGAAAACGTGATTGATCTGACCAGGCCGCTTTCTTCCATTGCTCCGTCCAGTTCCGATGCTCACGTGCCCATTGTTGGTGCTTTCGGCGGTGGACAGGGGTCAGTATGGGCACCCTGACTGGTCTGCGACTATGCAGCCCCATACACAACAAACGGTGATGCTCTGTGTATTCTGACACCTTTCTATCAGAACCAGTATTAACTTCTTCAGCAATCTGAGCTACAGTAGCTCGTCTGTTGGATCGGACCACACGGACCAGCCTTCACTCCCCACGTGCATCAATTAGCCTTGGCCGCCCATGACCCTGTCGCCAGTTTACCACTGTTCCTTCCTTGGACCATGTTTGATAGATACTGACCACTGCAGACCGGGAACACCCCACAGGAGCTGCAGTTTTGGAGATGCTCTGACCCAGTCATCTAGCCATCACAATTTAACCCTCGTCGAACTCGCTCAGATCCTCACGCTCACCCATTTTTCCTGCTTCTAACATCAACTTTGAGGATAAAATGTTCACTTGCTGCTTAATATATCGCACCCACTAACAGGTGCCGTGATGAAGAGATAATCAGTGTTATTCACTTCACCTGTCAGTGGTCATAATGTTATGCCTCGTCGGCGTATGTATGTGTTATAACTCTAATTCCAAAACTGACTTTTACATAACTCTTTAGCTGTAGAAAGTAAATTGTCATGGTCCTCCTGTGTGATTAATTAGCTTTGTACCACTAAATAATTTAAAAACTAAACACAGCGAGTGCAAATCCCGCTGGCATAAGCATTATCTGAATGATGTCAATAAACAATTTTAATAAGCCGGGCTTTAATTTTAAAGCATTAAAGAAATTAAATAAATGAAATACAGGCTGCATTAAAAAAAAAATCAATCTGGACGTCATTTATAAGTGAATGCATTTATTCACATCCAGAAATGTTTGACCACTAAAGCATTTACATGAGTATTATATAGTACTATAATGAATCAGACCCACTGAGACCCTGACCAGGATAAATGAACAGGACAGAGCTAAATAAAGATGCTGGGCTGTTACTGGATGAAGCTATACTCAGATAAAACTCGGTTACAGCTCAATAGGAAACCTGTTATAGCTGCTTGTACACATCAGACCCAGGGTGTCAGTGTAAGTAGTGAGCAGAGAAGCACCAAGGACCAATCGGTCTCTGGAGTGTAAACAGGTAGGGGACTGTGGGGAGGGGGGGACTACTGAACACACTGATTTCATCATTTTAAACCATTATTGCTGCTTTCACAGGGGGGCACGGTAACTAAGTGGGTAGCACTGTCGCCTCACAGCAAGAAGGTCCTGGGTTTGATTCCCAGGTGCGGTGGTCCGGGCCCTTTCTGTGTGGAGTTTGCATGTTCACCCCGTGTCTGCGTGGGTTTACTCCGGGTGCTCCGGTTTCCTCCCACAGTCCAAAGACATGCAAGTGAGGTGAACTGAAGATACCACATTGTACATGACTGTGTTTGATAAAACCTTGTAAACTGATGACTCTTGTGTAATGAGTAACAACCGTTCCTGTCATGAATGTAACCAAAAGTGTTGAACATGACGTTAAAATCCTAATAAACAAACAAATACATTATATTATATATTATATTATATTGTATTGTATTGTATTGTATTGTATTGTATTGTATTGTATTGTATTATATTATATTATATTATATTATATTAATTATATTATATTATAATAATTATATTATATTATATTATATTTATATTATATTATATTATATTATATTATATTATATTATATTATATTATAATAATTATATTATATTATATTATATTATATTATATTATATTATATTATTGTATTGTATTGTATTGTATTGTATTAATTATATTATATTATATTATATTATATTATATTATAATAATTATATTATATTATATTATAATAATTATATTATATTATATTATATTATATTATATTATATTATATTATATTATATTATAATAATTATATATATTATATTATATCTAGCAGTCATTAAGTCTTTTGCAGGGTTTGTTTGGAAGCTGTGGTAATTCTGTTGCAAGTTTAGTCTGACTAAGCTACTGAACACACTGATTTCATAATTTTAAACCATTATTGCTGCTTTAACAGTGTGCTTTGGGTCGGCGTGTCTAAACTTTGTTCTTATTTTAAGTCAGAGGTCAGCAGGTTTTTATCCGATGATCCTATGGATTCTACCAGCACCAGATTTCACACTGTGAATGGTGTAACCCTGCTGTGAAAGCCACACACACACACACACACACACACACACACACACACACACACACACACACACACAGCTTAGATTTCAGCTCTAAAGATTCCACCACATGACTTTTAGGAGAATACACTGTATATAATTTTTCTTTAGTAGGGGTCTCAGTGTTTCCCTCCAGTTTCTGTTTTGATGTAACATGTTGGATACACGCTGATCCTGTAACCTGGTCAGAGTAAATCCTTTCAATCTTTTTTCCTTGTGATTACATTTCTACCTGTTTGTGATCTTCCCTTGGTTTTATTTTGCTTTGCTTTCTTTTTCTGTTTTAGTATTTCAGTAAATATTATTGACAGCCCATTTTCTGTACATCTCAGCTAAATATACACGGACCAGGCATAACATTATGACCACTGACAGGTGAAGTGAATAACACTGATTATCTCTTCATCACGGCACCCGATTAGCCATATCATTAAAACCACCTCCTCAACATTAAAACCACTGACTGTAGTCCATCTACTTGTCTACATACTTTTTTAACCCCCTTTCACTCTGTTCTTCAAGGGTCAGGACCCCCACAGAACCACCACAGAGCAGGTATTATTTAGGTGGTGGATCATTCTCAGCACTGCAGTGACACTGACATAGTGGTGGTGTGTTAGTGTGTGTTGTGCTGGTATGAGTGGATCAGACACAGCAGTGCTGCTGGAGTTTTTAAATACCGTGTTACTTACTGTCCACTCTATTAGACACTCCTATCTAGCTGGTTCACCTTGTAGATGTAAAGTCAGAGACGATCGCTCATCTATTGCTGCTGTTTGAGTTGGTCATCTTCTAGACCTTCATCAGTGGTCACAGGACGCTGCCCACGGGGCGCTGCTGGCTGGATATTTTTGGTTGGTGGACTATTCTCAGTCCAGCAGTGACAGTAAGGTGTTTAAAAACTCCATCAGCACTGCTGTGTCTTATCCACTCATACCAGCACAACACACACTAACACACCACCACTATGTCAGTGTTACTGCAGTGCTGAGAATGATCCACCACCTAAATAATACCTGCTCTGTGGTGGTCCTGTGAGAGTCCTGACCATTGAAGAACAGGGTGAAAGGGGGCTAACAAAGCATGTAGAAAAACAGATGGACTACAGTCAGTAATTGTAGAGCTACAAAAGGCTTCTATATGGTAAGTGGAGCTGATAAAATGGACAGTGAGTGTAGAAACAAGGAGGTGGTTTTAATGTTATGGCTGATCGGTATATTAGGCAGCAAGTGAACATTTTACCCTCAAAGTTGATGTTAGAAGCAGGAAGAATTGGCGAGCGTGAGGATTTAAGTGAGTTTGATGAGGGCCAGATTGTGATGGCTAGACGACTGGGTCAGAGCATCTCCAAAACTGCAGCTCTTTTGCGGTGTTCCCGGTCTGCAATTTAGGTAGGTAGGTAGATAGATAGATAGATAGATAGATAGATAGATAGATAGATAGATAGATAGATAGATAGATAGATAGATAGATAGATAGATAGATAGATAGATAGATAGATAGATAGATAGATAGATAGATAGATAGATAGATAGATAGATAGATGCTTAAATGTGTTGCAACACTATTAGATTGTTAATTTTATTTTCCTCTAATGTTATTTGGCTTTATATGCTGAAGCACCAGAAGATTTTAGCAGAAAAATATGCATTGCTTAGTAAAATTACCAGCTAATCAGCACACAGTTTGAAGAGGCAGAAAAAAATTGAGTTGGGTACTTCACCACCTGCTCCCCTAACTGCAAAGTTGTCGTGATTATTGCTGTTTTTTTTAAGCAGTCTGCAACTGAAGGTCTCCAATTGAAAAGTAATTTAAGCCTGGTCTCTTTTCTGCACACATTAAATCACAGCATGCTATGAGTCTGGAAGGCTCAGGCTAAAATCCCGAGGCTTTATTGCAAACTAAAAAGGGCCAAGTGGAAGTCAGTGGGTGCAATGAAGCAGTGAATAAAATCACAAACAATTTTATTTCCGCTATCAGGCCAAACGAGGCGGCAATATGTCTGGGACGAGAACTTTTAAATATCGCAACATGCGGACACTGATTCAGGCAGCAGATTCTAGATGTAGTGATGGGATTTGGGCACTTGATGGACAGATTAGAGGGATGTGGAACAGGAATAAGTGAAGGTTTGGCAGCAATCAGAGAAATTACAAATCACACAAGCACTTAATCTCTGGCTTCAGGCACAAGCTCTTAGAGCGGACCAGATCCTTATCACACACAAGCACACACGCACACACACACTTAGCCATCTTACAGGAAGGATAAAGTTATCAAAGATTCCTATCTTGTTTTCATTGTCATCCCATTATGAGAAATGTACTATAGGTGCTAATCCTACACAAACTGCAACAGGTCATCCTAGAGGTGACACAGATTTATTCGGTTCCCTACCGATATGGAGAGATCCTTTTAAAACTGATAGCTCGGTAATATTATACAGTTCAGTGAGACAGATAAGCAGTTAATAATGTCTAAAGAAACATAATTTGAAGGAGGGATCAGGGGAGTTGCCAAAAATTACTGTAAAACTTCTATATTTTCAAAAGTTTTTATTACATTTGAGAAAATCTTTTCACTCTACAGAAATCAAACTTAAATACATCAATTATCTCTTGATAATTTAATGCATAATTTAAATTTATACATACATATAAAATATTTAATGATTTATTTAACGAGAGAACTTTTACACCTGGCTCTTTTTCAGTTTGTTAAATTTCGGATGGATGGATGGATGGATTGGAATAGGTGGATGGATGGATGGATGGATGGATAGGTATAGGTGGATGGATGGATGGATGGGTGGATTGATGGATGGATGGATGGATGGATAGGTATAGGTGGATGGGTGGATTGGTATAGGTGGATGGATGGATGGATTGGTATAGGTGAATGGATGGATGGATGGGTGGATTGATAGATGGATGGATTGGTATAAGTGGATGGATGGATTGGTATAGGTGGATAATTGGATTGGTATAGGTGGATGGATGGATTGGTATAAGTGGATGGATGGATTGGTATAGGTGGATAATTGGATTGGTATAGGTGGATGGATGGATGGATTGGTATAGGTGGATGGATGGACGGGTGGATGGATGGATGGATTGGTATAGGTGGATGGATGGACAGGTGGATTGATGGATGGATGGATTGGTATAGGTGGATGGATGGATGGATTGGTATAAGTAAATGGATGGATGGATGGATGGGTGGATTGATGGATGCATGGATTGGTATAAGTGGATGGATGGATTGGTATAGGTGGATAATTGGATTGGTATAGGTAGATGAATGGATTGGTATAAGTGGATGGATGTATTGGTATAGGTGGATAATTGGATTGGTATAGGTGGATGGATGGATGGATTGGTATAGGTGGATGGATGGACGGGTGGATTGATGGATGGATGGATTGGTATAGGTGGATGGATGGATTGGTATAGGTGAATGGATGGATGGATGGATGGACAGGTGGATTGATGGATAATTGGATTGGTATAGGTGGATGGATGGATGGATGGATTGGTATAGGTGGATGGATGGACGGGTGGATGGATGGATGGATGGATTGGTATAGGTGGATGGATGGATTGATGGATGGATGGATTGGTATAGGTGAATGGATGGATGGATGGATGGACAGGTGGATTGATGGATAATTGGATTGGTATAGGTGGATGGATGGATGGATTGGTATAGGTGGATGGATGGACGGGTGGATGGATGGATGGATGGATTGGTATAGGTGGATGGATGGATTGATGGATGGATGGATGGATGGATTGGTATAGGTGGATGGATGGATTGATGGATGGATGGATTGGTATAGGTGGATGGATTGGTATAGATGAATGGATGGATGGATGAATCAGTTGGATGGGTGGATGAATTGTATGGGTAGGTGGGTGGGATGGATGCATGGATGGATGGATTGGTATAGGTGGATGGACGGATGGACGGACGGACGGGTGGATTGATGGATGGATGGGTGGATGAATGGTTAGATGGATGTATGGGTGGATGGATTGGGTGGATGGTTGGATGTATGGATGGATGGATGAATCAGTTGGATGGGTGGATGAATTTTATTGGTAGGTAGGTGGGTGGGTGGATGGATGGGTGGATGAATGGTAAGATGGATGGATGGATGGATGAATTAGTTGGATGGGTGGATGAATTTTATGGGTAGGTGGGTGGGTGGATGGATGGGTGGGATGGATGCATGGATGAATTTTATGGGTAGGTGGGTGGGTGGATGGATGGGTGGGATGGATGCATGGATGGGTGGATGGATGCTTTATTTATCCTAAGGAAATTAAAGCCTAGTTTAGCTGTTTTATTTATCTAACCCTAACCCCAGAAATTTGCTCATTCATGCTTTTTACATGCCAAAGTTACTGTAATAATAACAGACAAACACTTTATTGAACACTAGTGTGAGGTATTTAATTACACATACAAAAACACTCTGGTAATTATAAACCTGCTACAATAAAAATATAGTAAACATCTGAATGCTAAGAAAATGCCAGTGTGATTATGGTGCTAAGAGTAGAGACAATACAAAACTATACTAAGGCTAAACTAAACACTAATGAGGCAACGCAGACAATAAACTAAACTATGCAAATTCTTAAGCTAATTGCTACACTAACATCTATGATAATTGCCACTCTAATGTTTAATTATAAAACAAATGATAGTACTATAAGGAAACAGCTCTAAACTAGTAGCATGGTGACAATAGTGCAGGAGCACATGTATGAATACAGTGCTATACAATGAGTGATAAGACTGGATAGTTTATGTATCAGGCTTAATGAGCTGAGGAATGAGCGTCAGGTGTTAGTACTCAGGTGAAAGGGAACGCTGTGTATGTTTTGCTGAGGGCAGAACTGTGAACAAAGACTGCTGGGAATTGGAGTTCATTTTAGGTGCAAATCTACATGCAATAAAAGGTTTTTTAGTTCTTTGTGAGCTGAAAATACTAATTGTTGCAGTTTTGCAAATGTAATATTTGAGACAAGACTTTAGCTCCTTAACAGGCTGTGGTTGCTTGTTGCCCATATGTTGCTGATTCTCACCTTCAGGTGAGTAATCACATATAGGTTGCCACTGTTGGGCCCTTGAGCAAAGCCCTCAACCCTCAGTTGCTTGCAATGTATACTCTCCCAATTGTACACCGATCAAGCTAACATTATGACCATCTTCCTAACTGACTGGTCTGCAGCTATGCAGCCCCATACGCAACAAACTGTGATGCTCTGTGTATTCTGACACCTTTCTATCAGAACCAGCATCAACTTCTTCAGCAATTTGAGCTACAGTAGCTCGTCTGTTGGATCGGACCACACGGACCAGCCTTCGCTCCCCACGTGCATCAGTGAACCTCAGCCGCCCATGACCCTGTCACCGGTTTACCACTGTTCCTTCCTTGGACCACTTTTGATAGATACTGACCACTGCAGACCGGGAACACCCCACAAGTGCTGCAGTTTTGGAGATGCTCTGACCTGACAGTCATAACTGTAAGTTGCTTTGGATAAAACAAATTCCTTGTATGTGTAACATACCTGGCAAAATAAAATGATTCTGATTCTGAAAATCAGAACCTGCCAGCTCGGCTTTGAATATATGGAACCCATACCTTACCACTGGCACCTCCCATGTATGAAGTGGCTTTACTGGTGGGGTTTTTTCCGGACGAAGGTGGGGGGCTGGTGGTTGGGCTGCAGTGTGCCGAGGTCTTAGAGTCACGGTTCGCTACTGATCAGAGCCATATCAACATGTCAAAAAATGTGCAAATTGCCATTTATTTTATCAAGCCTTTACCTCTAATGATTTAGCTCCGAAGTGACACCTCATTTAAGCTGGAGACTTCATTAAAGTAAATGGCTGCTTTTGCCAGCGCAGTATAAACTTCTCTGCCTGCTTCCAGTGTGCAGTGTCTGGCGGAGTCGGGTGTGAAGGCAAGACTCTGATTATTACTCCCCTCACACCTGACAGCGTCATTATCCATGTGCTCCTGTTTGATGACTCCCAGTAAGGCCTTTTCAAAGACTTCTGGGTACCTGGAGTAGGCTAGCATTTAATGAACAATGTTTCAAACAAGGATATATGAAGGCAGGCATGGTGAGAAATGGGGCTCTGGTTGAGAAAGTATGATTGTAATTACCACTCTGGACCTGTCTCACAAGGCACTGAATAAAGATGGCAGCCGGCGGCGAAAAATTCTGTAGCTTTCCGCTGTGAAATCTGAGCGGGGTGTGCATATCTTGTTGCCCGTACATAATTACTTGCATGTCAGTAAATCTTTTTAGCGCTCTCTTTCATACCAGTCTTTTCTGAGCCAATCAAACAGTCCAATCAATCATATTAGGAGTTTAAAATAATCCTCATATTTCCCTGCTACACTGATTTTTGAATAAATACTTGAAGTATGGCAAAGACTGTCCAAAATATATCAAAAATAGTAAAAATAAAGTAAAAGGAGAAAAATCAAATCGAGGATCTTTTCATAGAACAAAAATACGCTGACGGATTGACTGTATTCCAGAGAGAGTACACTAAAATGCTCTTAAATAAAGAACTGCAGAAAAGAATCAATTACTAAAAAAAAATAGCCCTGCTCCTCAAAGAAATGGCAGGAAGTCTTAGGATCTATTGGGACAGAGGTAGAACCTATTTAGCTTTAATTCTAAACAGTATTGTGGTACAGATCAAACAAGCAACACCACCTACTCCTACTGTAAAGTATCATGGTCCTAGGATTATTGTAATGACGAGCTGGAGCACACATCTGCAAAAATGGAAAAGAACCAATTTGCAAAGGTAGAACAATACTGTGTGTAATGATTTTGGGCTAGGACGTGACAAGAGGGGCGGACATACACGCACAGATGCTTAACCAAAGTATTTAATAATAAAAACAGACAGGTTTTTACACAAGACAGGTTAGAACAGGACAAGACGGACATGACCTATACTAAATGCTAAAGCTAAACACACATGAACTAAACTAAATGCTATGCTAACTACTAAGCTAATGCTAATCTAAACATACAAGAAACCTATACCCTAAGCTAAGCTAACAATACATTAACAAGACTAACTATCAACATAGACAAATGCATGGACAAGGGCATGGACAAACCTGACAAACATGAATAAAAATGAGCAAACAGAAGCTAACAGGAACTAACAAACAAACCAAACAAACAAACTAAAGACACTGTATAAAAATAAGCGTGGTGCATTGTGATCTTGCATGTATACTGTGGTAATGCAACATATGGACAGGAGTACATACAGTAGTTATGCACTAGATCTAGATAAAAATACTAGTTTATGCACAGTGAAGAGAAAACAGCAGAGGTTGAATAGACAACATTTTCATAACAACACACTATTTAAATGGTGTTACAAGTGAGGCAAACATAGATCTACTTGCCAATAAACACTCAAGGTGGGTTTTGCAAGAAAAAAACTAATTCCCAATAGTAAAGTATGGTAAAAGATCTGTGATCTTATAGTGGTGCTTTTTGTCTCTCTAAAAGCCCTATATCTCGTCAGGATACATAACATACTGAAATTAAGTGAAACATCTCTCTGCCTTGGGCACAAAGAAGCAGTGGGTAGTGCTGCCGCCTCAAAGCAAGAAAGTCCTGGGTGTGATTCCCCTCCCGGATGGACAGGGTCCTTTCTGTGTGGCATTTGCATGTTCTCCCTGTGTCCACGTAGGTTTCATCCAACAAGTCCAAATACACAATCCGTTTTATTTATGGTGCCTTTCAAAACACTCAAGGACACCTTACAAAAGCGAGAAAGTAACAGGCATCAACAAACCATTAAAATCTAATAGAAATCAATACAATTATATCAATACAATCGGTACAAACTCACCCATAAAAACAATACAATCTCTAAACAGCCAAATGTACTCACTGCTAGACAAATATTGGGGGGAGTAGTACCAATCAAGTTCGAAAGATTAGTAGTAGTCTAGCTTGAAGAGGTAAGTTTTAAGAAACAATCGATAGTACGGCTATGGATTGGGTGGGTGTTCCAGAGAGAAGGGGCAGAGTGCGCCCATAGTCGACAGGCGGACATGTTGTTGAAGCTTCTAAAAATTGTCCTCAGTTTGTGTGTGTCTGTCAGTGATGAGCTGGCGACCTGACCTGAGTGTTTTCTGCTTCTCGCCCAAAGAATCAGGCACACCACCACCCTGACCAGGATAAAGCGGTAATAAACAGACAAAGAATGAAGGAATAAATCTCTCTGCCTTTGCTAAGTAGCTGAAACTGGGCCATGGTTGAACCCCTAGTAAGACAATGATCAAAAATGCCAAGATCTGACCCTAAACTAGTCTGTAGTCATATTACATGTTTTGAAGTTACCTTGGCTAATATAGTATAATTTGAAAGCGTTTATTAGCACTAAATACTGTCATTTGTGCTGTTTTGTAGAATTCTCTTTGTAGAAAGCTGCTTTTCTTCTCAAGAAATCTTTATTACTTGTGAGTGTTTGTTTATGACCGTAATCTGGTATTCATCACCCCATGTAAACTTTGCACACGAGCAGCATAGCATGGCAAGGCAGTTGCATTTCCTCGGCAAATTGATAGTACGTGTCAAACAGGGAAGTCTGATTAACTCATTAAGGACTGCGAAATGTTCAGTTGATGCACAATTATGCAAATGTTATTACGTTTCCATACTCTTTTCCAGGGCACATTAAATACATCTCATTGAAACGTAATTATTTACAACAGTGAAGAGGGAATGCCTCGGAGGATAAAATAAATAAATAATAAAAAATAAAAAAAACGATTTCCTCGCTAAAAGATCTGACTCGGTCTAAGCTTTTAATGCAACAAAGAAAGCTTTTTTTGCTTCATACAATCTAAATTTTGGCTTGTGTTCATGTAGCGTTCTGCCTTTCTAACTCAAGGTGACATTTTCTCTCTAATTTAAGGACAAATCCCCATCTGATAATCAACCATTCACTAAAATAGATAACAGCAGATTTATTACCATGTGAAAAGACATATTCAGTGGCCTCTACAAGCTGAGCTGCATGTGAATATGGATATCCTTTTCATCCAGACAGACAGTCTCCTCTACCTGAGTTCAGCCGGTGACACCAGGAAGAAGCCGAGCATTCTTAAGCAGACAATGTAGACACTCGAGGTCTGCCGGTCCAGCAACCCCATCACTTTCCTTTCATCCGGAGTCTGGTCCAGAGCATCACCTAATTCCACTTCCTATCCCCGACGGATTAGATATTCTGCTTCATCAAATAGAAAATGGAAATCAAAATAGAAAATACTGGATGGAAATGCAGTAAATTAGTTCTGGCCTCAGCTACAGATAATGGGCTAAAGCAATAGAAGTAGGCGTGAGTTTTTATCCTCAGAGGCCTCCAGGCAAAACTGTGACCATTTTGCTGTAAATTGTTTTGGGAGAAATAAGTTTCTTGTATTAGCTGTTATAATTTTAACTGATCTGTTATTTTATATACAGTCCCTTGGTAAAGGTTATACAAATACTATTGGAACACTCCTTTTAATTTGTGAATTAATGTGTGCAACCACATCACTGGAGCACAAACACTGCACTTTACTGTTAGGGAAGATGGAAAACACAGACTGACCTGGAGAAGAAAGATTGTCACAGTGCAGCTGCACCAGCTACTCAATCCACCAGCAAGTTACAGCGTAAACGTTCACCTGAGAACCAGGGATAACCTGTATGTTATTTTATATACAGTCTCCTCCACAATTATCGACACCACTGGTAAAGATTATACAAATATTATTCGGACACCCTTTTTAATGTTTAAATTCATGTGTTTTAGCCACAATTGTTGCTAACAGCTGTAATAAATCAATTATACAAAGGAAAGTACACATTCATTTACATGTAGAATGTACATTTTCGGCATTTAGCAGACGCTTTTTATCCAAAGCGACTTACAATTATGACTGAACACGATTTTGAGCAGTTGAGGGTTAAGGGCCTTGCTCAAGGGCCCAGCAGTGGCAACCTGGCAGTGGTGGGGTTTGAACCAGCAACCTTCTGATTACTAGTCAAGTACCCTAACCACTAGGCTACAACAAAGTAGATGCTTCAAACATTACAACAGTTTAGTGAAGGACTTTCCTGTTCCAGCTTGGCTGTACCCCTGTGTACAAAGCCAGATCTATAAAAATGAAGAATGTTTTATTCTGTTTAAAGAAACTCCAGTGTCGTGCACAGAGCCCTGACTTCAGCCCCACTCAACAGCTTTGGAATGAACTGGAACATCAACTGAGGCTTTCTTGACCAACATGTCAAGTGAGCCGAAGTGCAGGAGACTTAACCACAGCAGAACAAAACTGTGGCTAAAAAGGCACAAAATAAAATGTGGAAAATTATAAGTGAATGAATTAACTCAAAAAATACACAAAAAACTAAACCGAACCAGCCTGAAGTGGAACTGAGAGTATAAAAGACGCAACCACATCACTGGAGCACAAACACTGCACTCCACACGATTGTTAGCAAAGATGGAAAACACAGACTGACTTGGAGAAGAAAGATTGTCATAGTGCAGCTACGTCAGCTACTCAATCCACCAGCTTAAACGTTCACCTGAGAACCAGCCAGGGAAAACCCAGCACACATAGTTCAGGATGGGTTCCTGTGACAGCCTCAACATAGGAATGAGGCACTTTAATATTTGTGGATTCCCAGAAAGTATCTATGATGATTTGTGTCAGTTCTTCGCCACCCATCTACAGTTCCCAAAGTGTCTGAGGACCACCCAATTCACAGTCTACAGATCACCCTGTTCTCAGTCCCGGGAATACATGCACTGTTTGTTCTTTGTTTTGTACCTGTTTTGTATCTGATGATTGTGTTTATTGATTGTGTCCTGCACAGAGCCCTGACTTCAGCCCCACTCAACAGCTTTGGAATGAACTGGAACATCTACCGAGGCTTTCTTGACCAACATGACAAGTGAGCCAAAGTGCAGGAGACTTAATCACAGCAGAACAAAACTGTGGCTAAAAAGGCACAAAATAAAATGTGGAAAATGAATGAATTAACTCAAAAAAATAAAATACATAAAAACAAAACCAAACCAGCCTGAAGTTGTACGCAACCTCGAGCACAAACACTGCACTCTGGATGATTGTTAGGAAAAATGGACAACACGCTGCACCAGCTACTCAATCCACCAGCAAGTTACAACTTAAACTTTCACCTGAGAACCAGACAGGGGAACCCCAGCACACCAAGTTCAGGATGGGTTCCTGTGACAGCCTCAACATAGGAATGCTGCAATTTTTTTTATCAGGGGACTGATTTGTGTCAGTGCTTCGCCCCTGCCTTAGAAGAATCAAGCCACAGTCAACACAATTACAGTTCCCAAAGTGTCTGAGGACCACATAAGATGGCCGCACCCTATTCACAGACTACAGATCGCCCTGTTCTCAGTCTCGGGAATACATGCACTGTTTGTTCTTTGTTTTGTACCTGTTTTGTGTCTGTTGATTGTATTTATTGATTTCACCAATGCCTAGCTATTTAAGTTCCTTTGTTTCTATGTTTTAGTGCAAAGTATCATAGCATTACTGTTAGGTCAAATATATATACACCGATTAAGGCATAACATTAAAACCACCTCCTTGTTTCTACACTCACTGTCCATTTTATCAGCTCCACTTACCATATAGAAGCACTATGTAGTTATACAATTACTGACTGTAATCCATCTATTTCTCTACATACTTTTTTAGCCTGCTTTCACCTTGTTCTTCAAAGGTCAGGACCCCCGCAGAGCAGGTATTATTTAGGTGGTGAATCATTCTCAGCACTGCAGTGACATGGACTTGGTGGTGGTGTGTTAGTGTGTGTTGTGCTGGTATGAGTGGATCAGACACAGCAGCACTGATAGAGTTTTTAAACACCTCACTGTCACTGCTGGACTGAGAATAGTCCACCAACCAAAAATATATCCAGCCAACAGCGTCCCGTGGGCAGCGTCCTGTGACCACTGATGAAGGTCTAGAAGATGACCGACTCAAACAGCAGCAATAGATGAGCGATTGTCTCTGACTTTACATCTACAAGGTGGACCAACTAGGTAGGAGTGTCTAATAGTGGGCATTGAGTGGGCATTGAGTGGGCATTGAGTGGACACGGTATTTAAAAACTCCAGCAGCGCTGCTGTGTCTGATCCACTCATACCAGCACAACACACACTAACACACCACCACCATGTCAGTGTCACTGTAGTGCTGAGAATCATCCACCACTCAAATAATACCTGCTCTGTGGGGGTCCTGACCATTGAAGAACAGGGTGAAAGCATGCAGAGAAACAGATGGACTACAGTCAGTAATTGTAGAACTACAAAGTGCTTCTATATGGTAAGTGGAGCTGATAAAATGGACATTGAGTGTAGAAACAAGGAGGTGGTTTTAATGTTATGGCTGATCGGTGTATAAGGTGCCCATAAACTTTTGGTGACTTGTCCTTCTCCTCTGGCCTCTGTGTTGTAACAGAGCTGTTCATTTCAGTAATAGCTAACCACAGCACCTGTTTTATTCCCCCTCCAAATGTTAACAACCCCAGCACCCCTAACCTTTAACTTGGTTCTGGGCTATGCTCGTAAATAATTCTCTTTGTGCTTTATTATTTGAATTCCAACAAGCTTAGACATAGGCTTACAGTCTCACATACACATCAGCTACGTATATAAGCTTAATTCTTAATACAATAAAAAATGGAAGTTTATTTTGACCGTGCACCCTCACGGTTTTGCAGGGCTTTGTCTCTCAGACTCAGCAAATGACACTGGAGTGGAAGATCTGAGCACCAAGAAGATTTCTTGATGTTCTAACAATTACCTTGTGTCACTTGTTTACTGAGAGTTTATATTGTTTAATTACCATAGTTTATTTTACCCAGTTTATTTTTAGTTTAGTTGATGATTACTGCCTAGCCAAGTATAGTTGTTGGCTAATCGCCTGAACCTGAATCGCCTGAATTTTGCCTGTTCATCACTTTGTCTCTTGGATTGTGTTTTGAGTTGAAATTTCGAACTTATCGGTTCAAAACTCAGCTCTGCCATTCGGCAAGCTGGGCACCTACACGAACAACGATTGGCTGTTGTTCATACAGGCTGGGAAACCGGATAGGGAACTTATAACTGATAAATTATGACCTCTGCTGGCTGATTGATAGTGTCTGCACAGAAACGAGGGATAATGCATTGATCCGGGAGTGGTAAAAAGATGCAGTCGGCTACACGTGTTGGAGGGGGCGTGTGTCAGTTTCGCCTCTCCTCAATCAGAGTGGAGATCAACATCAGTAGAGAGGAAGCATAATGCATTTGGGTAGTTGGATATGACTAGATTGGGAGGAACATTGGAAAAAAAAAGAAAATAGAACAAGCAGCCCCGTCTCTGATGCTCTCTCTTTCCTCTCAATTATAAGAGTTTGTTTACAATGTGGGCGGTTTCGAATGCACAGCAAAAGTTGGGGGGGGGGGGGGGGGGGGATTTTCAGCTTTGGCATTGGGGGGATTGAAAATCCCAACAACACTGCTGCACCTGCTATATTTACACCGATCAGGCATAACATTAGGACCACCTTCCTATTATTGTGTTGGTCCCCCTTTTGCAGCCCCATACACAACAAACTGAGCTGCTCTGTGTATTCTGACACCTTTCTATCAGAACCAGCATGAACTTCTTCAGCAATCTGAGCTACAGTAGGGTTCGCTCCCCACATGCATCAGTGAGTCTTGGCCACCCATGACCCCGTCGCCGGTTTACCACTGTTCCTTCCTTGGACCACTTTTGATAGATACTGACCACTGCAGACCGGGAACACCCCACAAGAGCTACAGTTTTGGAGATGCTCTGACCCAGTCGTCTAGCCTTCAGAATGTGGCTCTTGTCAAAATGGGCGAGCCCATTTTTGTGTGCTTCTAACACTTTAACTTTGAGGATAAAATATCCTAATATATCCCAACCAATAACAGGTGCCGTGATGAAGAGATAATCAGTGATATTCACTTTACCTGTCAGTGGTCATAATGTTATGCCTGGTCGGTGTATACCAGTACAACACATACTACCTGTCATTACAATGCAAGATTCATTACAGGGCAAAGAACTGTTCACCATTCAAGCAACTCCTGATCAGTGATGGTCCTACAGGTTCCTATTGATTGATAAATAGAGTACAGAGCAACAGAGGGCTACAGTCAGTAATTGTATACCCACAAAATGTAATCGTATGGTGGGTGTAGCTTGTAAAACACTTAATAAATGTAAGTACTAGATAGGTGTGAAGAATAAAGTGATCGTGAGTGTGAGACTTCTTTTTCTGAACGAAAATCCTTGGTTGTCATAAACTTGTTGCCAGGAGTAAAAAAAAGTCTGGATACCAGAAATCACCATGGCAACAGGATAAGATTAGCCAGGTTAATATGATCTCCGATGTGATTATATTAGATGATATATGATTAGATATGATTAGATTAGATGACATTACACCTTTATTAGATTTGGTCGTGGCATCATCTCTGTAGTTTACTTTGCTTCCTAATGAAGGGGAGACAATTCAGAAACAATAGAATTACATGAAATAAAATCAGTGCTAATATGAAGGAGGCGCGCTCTTCTGTCAGCACCGTTTAGGATAATAAGTAAAGAAAATAGAAAAAAATGTCAACTTGTTGGACATCCCATTCCAAAACCATGAGTATAACATTTATATTTTCTGCATTTAGCAGACGCTTTTTATCCAAAGTGACTTACAGTTGTGACAGTATACAGTCTAAGCAATTGAGGGTTACGGGTCTGGCTCAAGGACCCAACAGTGGCAACCAGCGACATTCTGTTTACTAGTCCCCAACCACCGGGCCGCACAGAAAGAATAAATAATTAGAGATCGCTACATCAGCAATGAAAACACTGCTTCCATTTCCAACACACGGGTGTTTATCATCTCATGTCACCCCCAGGTGGAAGCAGCGTCTCGCTGCAGTGAAAAAAGCTCATTTGTGAGTAGTATAATTATTCTATTTTAAATCCCCCTGCCCCCGCCCGTCTGTAAAATATTATTTTATATGAAATCGGTCCGTGGTGCGAAAAAGGTTGGGGAGCACTGCCTTAACCGCTTGGCTACAACTGCCCTTCAAAAGTATGTGGGGACACAACCATGAGCTTGTTGGACATCTCATTCCAAAACCATGAGTATAACTAGAGTGTTCGCCCTCATTTTGCAAATATCACAGGCTACTCTGTTCTCAGAAGGCTTTCCACTAAATTTGGAAGTGTGTCTGTAGGAATTCGTGCTCATTGTGCCCAGAGATTAGAGCACTGATGCTGGACTAAAAGGTTTGGCCCACAATTGACGATCCACAATCCAAACTTTGCTTGTTGGGGGCCAGATGGAGTAAAAAATATGCAAACACGAGTCACAGACTCTTTAGTAATAAAACAAATGAAAATATAACAGACATGCTGCTCAGGTGGCGCAGCGGTAAAATACGCTAGGACACCAGAGCTGGGATTTTGAACAAGTTTAGTTGTTGTTCATCCAGGGTGGGAGATAACTGGTGCAATTATGACCTCTGCTGGCTGATTGATGGTGTCTGCTCAGAGTAGAGGTATAATGCGTTGATCAGGGTGTGGCTCTCCGTGCACATCAGGAGACATAAAAAAAAGATATAAGTTTTCACTTTCACTTTCAGATTTCACTCACCAGTTTATAACACTAATGGGAAAAATATTATACTCCTTTAAATGAAACATACCCACTTCCCTTTGAACTCAGTGAAAAAATCTTCATTTTCCCAGGACACCTGAAATCTTCTGCTTCATTCGCTCGTCTAGTTTCGTTTCTTTGGTGCCGCCGTGTTTATCCAAAAACTCAGGAACATTAATGTAGGTGTAACGTTAATGTTTTGAGTTAGGGGAAAGAAGACGGGAAGCATAATTTGTAGGCATAATTGCTTATTTTAACAGTCACAAAAGCTGTTCTGAGTTCAGGTTAGTTTTGAACAATTATTTTTGCTGATAATTATGTGAAGCGAGGCATTATTTACAGAATCATGCCATTAAGGCTTGCAGGGGACATGGAGACAAAGAGGATTTACTGTACTGGTTCCTTTAACTAACAATCTCTGCGCCTCATTGAGCGTTGATTCGCTCCAGGTGGAGGGCTTTTGTTGACAACCTGTTTTTCGTTTCGAAACCTTGATGCTGGGTGTAACGGAGGGGGATTTTTCAGAAAAGTGTAAATACAGTATAAATGTGCTTTTATATTATATAAAGATTGCCACAGACGTTATAGTAGGACATATTGATACATTGTGAATATGATTATTTGGTAAAATAAGGTCTAGATTAAATAATTGAATTTTTTTGTTTTGTTATAATTGATTTGTTGTTTGGGAAATGGTTTAGGCCAAGAACCTATAGTCAGGTAGCTGAACATGGCTCTTCAGTCTAGACTGAGAGGTTGAGTGGAGAACATCTATAGACTTGAAGTGACTGAGTATTTTGATTGACTTATTTGTTTGTATTTCTTTAAATTGGAGTGTGTTTATTTCTTTCTTTCTTTCTTTTTTTTTATTATTATTTCTTGATAATTGAGTAGTATTTTTTTTTTTACCTAAGTGTGGCTAATAAAAGAGGGTGATCCCTCATCTGTGGCATCCTGACTAAAGTAGCCTCCTTTAACATCACCGCACGGCCATTCAACTCACACTGGGCTTAATCAGGTCCAGTTTTCCACTAGGACTGATGCCAGCATTCTTTATCTTTTTTTCCTGGGAACTCACCCCTGGATGGTTCTGCGCCATAATGGTCTTGCAGTAACAAATATATCAGCTACATAAGTAGTACTAATAAACCACTTTTACTCTCTAATTGAGACAATAACTTCTTAACAATATACATTTATTTTCAGTACTTCTTTATAACAGCCCGCCGGGTCAGAAATAAGGTATTGCTTGTGTGTCGAGAATTTTAAACTAGGGTCACGCAACCTGTCCTCCCAAGACGATTTGTTGGTTTCTACCCATAATTCCTCACCAGTCTATGTATGTTAGCAAGATTTTGTGTCTTAGACGTACTGATGCAACGTTTTCACGGTGCCAGTAATGAGGGCTGTAAAACTGTGCCACAGTTCAAATTCCATCATCATTTTCAACCTAGGGGGAACTATAAATGCTGCACTCTTTATCACCACTCATAAAAAGCACTTTCAATTTTTCAGGAAGCAGTGTGTACTCCCAAATAGCTACTGCTCACATGCCCCTTAATTACAGTAAATTACATTGCACCTCACATAACATTATTTAGTCACCACTTCTGTCTAATGTACCATGCAATTACATTCGGTTATAGAGGAGATTCACACCGAATTAAAGAACACTCGCAGTAGAGCAGTGATTTTAAAATAAAAATACAACACATGGGCAAAAGTTTGTGGACACTGCTTGTAATCAGTGTGTTTGTTTAAAGCAGTTATTATTTAGAGTTGTATGAAATAAGATAAGATGAGATGCCCAGTTAAAGTAACTTCAGTTCAGCTAGAATGCATCACCAACTTTAAGTAGTGAAATAGAAATGGTTAGAAGCAAACCAGCTAAGCCATGAAATGGTACACTACATCAAGGTTAAGGGCGCTTGGCTTGAGCAATGTGGTAAAAAGTCATCAAAGTGACCATGACACATCTGCGTTTGTGTAAAATATCCATCAAATTAAAAGAACGACACAGGAGCACTAAACTTCTCTTCATTATTACTGCTCATAAGTTCTCGCTTGTTTTTTTTTTGTTATTTTCTTTATGCATTTTCTCCCCTTTTTCTCCCTTTTAGCGCATACAATTGCCCGATTGCATCATGCTTCCTCTCCACCAATGCCGATCCCTGCTCTGATTGAGGAGAACGAAGCTAACCCACGCCCCCTCCGACACGTGGGCAGCAGCCGTATACATCTTATCACCTACACTTTGACGAGTGCAGTGCAGCTTAGCGTTGTGTACGGAGAGAAACACCCTGAGAACACTCTTTTCTTATCTCTGTGCAGGCACCATCAATCAGCCAGCAGAGGTCATAATTGCACCAGTCATGAGAGAGAGACCCCATCCGGCTTAGTCCCGCCCATCTCTGTACAACAGGCCAATCGTTGTTTATGTGGCCACTCAGCCTTAGCCGACAGGCAGAGCTGAGATTTGATATGATGTATTCCAGATCCCAGCTCTGGTTCCAGCGTGTGTTTTTACTGCTGCTCCACCTGAGCGGCCCCTCTCTTGTTTTTTTAATTCAATAAGCCAGGTTAAGTTTTGTTCACATTAAGTTTTGTTCGTACGGCCTGAGTCGCTTTTACTGCATCGTACCAAACAATTCGTCTAATTGGAGGAACTGTGAAAAGATCAGCAGCAAACTGGGTCGAAGTTCAATCAGGTGAAGTGTGAGCGCTGTGGCAAGCGCAAGAATCGCGGCAAAAGTGCGCAGTGCGCCCCGCTCAGGGAAGCGCAGCAGCAAGCTAAACAGCACTGCCACACTCCATAGGAAACAACAGCAAAGCCTTTCTTAACTAACAAGCTGGTTATCTAGAATGCATTTTTATATTTTTATTGCTTTAAATTCAGATTTTTTAGGTTATACAGACAAGAGGGAAACTCTGCAACTACTTTGGCTAATTTAATCAGCCTTGGGGACTGCTCTCAAATTCACAGTTGTTTGTGCTAGTTACAGTGTTAAAATATTGGAAGAAACCCTCAAATACATCCTATACATATATACATACGTACATACACTGATCAGCCATAACATTAAAACCACCTCCTTGTTTCTACACTCACTGTCCATTTTATCAGCTCCACTTACCATATAGAAGCACTTTGTAGTTCTACAATTACTGACTGTAGTCCATCTGTTTCTCTGCATACCTTTTTTAGCCTGCTTTCACCCTGTTCTTCAATGGTCAGGACCACCACAGGACCACCACAGAGCAGGTATTATTTAGGTGGTGGATCATTCTCAGCACTGCAGTGACACTGACATGGTGGTGGTGTGTTAGTGTGTGTTGTGCTGGTATGAGTGGATAAGACACAGCAGCGCTGCTGGAGTTTTTAAACACCTCACTGTCACTGCTGGACTGAGAATAGTCCACCAACCAAAAATGTCCAGCCAACAGCGCCCCGTGGGCAGCGTCCTGTGACCACTGATGAAGGTCTAGAAGATGACCGACTCAAACAGCAGCAATAGATGAGCGATTGTCTCTGACTTCACATCTACAAGGTGGACCAACTAGGTAGGAGTGTCTAATAGAGTGGACAGTGAGTGGACACGGTATTTAAAAACTCCAGCGGCGCTGCTGTGTCTGATCCACTCATACCAGCACAACACACACTAACACACCACCACCATGTCAGTGTCACTGCAGTGCTGAGAATGACCCACCACCCAAATAATACTTGCTCTGTGGTGGTCCTGTGAGAGTCCTAACCACTGAACAGCATGAAAGGGGGCTAACAAAACAGATGGACTACAGTCAGTAATTGTAGAACTACAAAGTGCTTCTATATGGTAAGTGGAGCTGATAAAATGGACAGTGAGTGTAGAAACAAGGAGGTGGTTTTAATGTTATGGTTGATCAGTGTATATAGTGCTGAGGCTTGTGCCATTAATCCCTGATAACATAGGCACTAAAAGCTCGCACCAATTATAAACTATTTTTATTTGATTCACAAAAAGGTTCTACTCTTTTTTTTTTACTTTCCTAGCCTTGCAGCCGTTTCCTGGAAGTCTGAAGTGAGGTAAAATCCCCTTGTGTGATCACAGCTTTACTGAGATACTGAAATAGTTGAGTGAGTCACATATCTGATTGACTACTGTTTCTAGTGCCAAAGAAATGTCCAATAGAATTAAAAGAAAATAGCCTTTAGCATGCCAGTCTGCTTAACTGAGCAGTTTCTGTTCAGCAGAGCTTATCTGTTCCAGTTAGACAGAGACTTGATGGATCCTGAGTTAAATTACAGTTACAGTAGCACGACCCTTTTTCTTCTTCTTCTTTGTAACATGTCCATATTCTGAAATCGCGGCCACCTCCCAGAAGTATGGGGCTAAGATTAAAAAAAAACCCTAGTGTCAAACAGCTACTTTAAATCAGATCAGAAAGTAATTGAGTGGGTTAAACAGTCGAGTTGTTTGTTGTTTGTTGTGCCAAAGAAATGTCCAATAGAGTTTATCAGACCCAGATGATGACAGACAGATAAATACAAACTTGATGAATTCTGATCTACTTTTGTTCAGAACCCAGGTACCCGAGTGCTAAATGTGGTATTTTTGGCCATGTGTCAAAGCAGTTCTCGAGCCTTGGTGAGATCCTGAGTGCCGTCCTTTAGTCCACTAAAAATTGAAGCAGTATGGTTTTTGCTTTAACTGATCTCAAATGGGGACTGTAAAGTGTGAATCTGATCTACCCCTAAGGTTACATACAAAATGCATTGGTTATATTAACAATAAAAGTATAATAAATGGGTTTACAATTTACCTCATTTACCTTTTGCAAAGATATTCTGCACATTAAGCATGGCACTAGTCTGAATTATTTTCCATACAAGTCTATAATCAATCCTGGGTACACATTAGACTATTCAAACATCGTATTGGTTAACGTATATACCAGTAGGTAAATACTTGTCAAACACATTAATTATTGGGTGTGTCCATAGTTTTAGCTGTCAATAAAGGCTCTCTAAACAAAAACGAAGTATGAACAATGTTGGTCGGCAAGTTTCAACCGATCAGCACATTTGGGCAGACATCTTTTTGTTTGTTTGTTTGTTTGTTTGTTTATTAGGATTTTAACGTCTTTTACTCATTACACAAGATTCATCAGTTCACAAGTTTATATCAAACACAGTCATGGACAATTGAGCGATGTGGTAAAACTTCATCAAAGTGACCATGACACAAATTTGTGTAAAATAATCATCAAATCAAATCTTTAAGCGTCCACATGTATCTGTGTTTAGCTGTATTTTCCTTACTGTTTCACTTTTAAACTTGTTACAGCTTGAGGTTCTGAGAAATTGTGAGAATCAGAATAGTTTTTTCTCAGTCTAAAACACATCATTTAAAAAAAAAGCTTAATGTGACTTAATGTACTTAAAGAACTCTTAATTATTACTGCTCATAAATGCTCTCCACTAATGAAATTCCTCACTCGTTGTTTTAGTACAATAAGCCACGTTAAGTTTTGTTCACGTTAAACGTTGTTGGTAAGGCCTGGGTCGCTTTTACTGCATCATATCAAACAGTTCGTCTCACTAGAGGAGCAATTCCAAACGTGAGTATGATGAAAAAACCTTTATAAAATAAGACATAATATAACTGAAGACTGGATTAAGCTAAGGACTAAGGCTAAGTCAGCAAGTCAGCACATTTGGGCAAACGTCTTTTTGTTTGTTTGTTTATTAGGATTTTAACATCATGTTAGTTCATCAGTTCACAAGGTTATATCGAATGCAGTCTTGGACAATGTAGTGTCTCCAATTCACTTCAGAGTCAGAGTCAGAGTCAGAGAGGTTTTATTGTCATTTCAGCTACATACAAGTACATATTGAAACGAAACAGCGTTCCTCTAGGATCACGGTGTAACACGGTACAAAAAGTGCAAGACAATACAAAACAGTGCAAATACAACAATAATACAAAAAATCCTATAATAAATAACTACAAAAGATATTCCTAATTATCCCTAATCTAAACAAGTACTTAGAAGACAGGACTAAAGACAAGTGTTAGTACATGATGGTGAATAGATGGTACAATGGTTCATGAGGTAGTGACATGTTGTACATTAGCAGCGTAAAATTGGCAATGCAGATAAGGTGCCTAAAAAGTAAATATGGTGCAAAATACAAGTAAGGTGCAGAAATTATTGTGCATTTCCAGGAGGTGTGCAAAAATGCAAGTAACAGTCAAAAATGCAAGTAACATAGTCAAAAATGCAAGTAACAGTCAATACAGATCAGTGTGTGGCAGCAGAAAATTTCCGGAGGAAATTGTTACAGTCCTGAGTTTAGAAGTCTGATTGCTTGAGGGATAAAACTGTTACACAGTCTGGTTGTGTTAGTCCGGATGCTGCGGTATCGTCTCCCAGACGGGAGCAGAGTAAAAAGTCCATGTGATGGATGGGTTGGATCGTCCACAATGCTGAGAGCTTTGCGGATGCAGCGGGTGTTAAAAATGTCCGTGAGAGATGGAAGAGCGACCCCGATGATCTTTTCAGCTGTCCTCACTACTCGCTGGAGAGTCTTGCGGTCCGACGCAGTACAATTTCCGAACCAGACAGTGATGCAGCCGCTCAGGATGCTCTCGATTGTTCCTCTGTAGAACGTGGTGAGAATGGGGGGTGGCAGATCATTCTCTTCAGACTTCAGCATGTCTTTGGAATGTGGGAGGAAACCAGAGAACCCAGAGGAAACACACGTGGACACGGTGAGAACACTCCACACAGAAAGGACCCGAAACCGTCCCACCTGGCGATCGAACGCAGGACCTTCTAGGCAGACGTCTTTTATATTAGGGACTGGTGGGATGTGTCACTGTGGCTGTATCAATAAAAGTTTTATTTTATCCTCCTGTACTTGTTACGTAAAGCCCATTACTTATTATTCTTAGTTTGGTCAGCATGGGGTCAGCCTGCCAGTGTTCATCTAACCAATTGAGGAGTTTACTTACTAGTATATACATTTAGCGTGTTGTTTTGTAGGTTACAGTGTGGAGAGCTTTGGGTTTCCCTGCTTGGAAATGTTGATGTATTACAGTAGATGCTCACAATGATCGTTACTGCTTGACAACTTTGAACGTGTAATGTGATGCTTTATAGCAGCTGTGTGAGATCAAATGGCCTTATTGGGAATGTCACTCATTTTTATCTCCACTTCTACTAACTCCTGCTTTATGTTCATGTTCATTCAAGTCAAAAGGTCTAAAAAGTAATTGTCTTTTTCTTTCCTTTTGTCTATGTTTTTATGAAATTGGTGCGATGTTGGAGTCAAGACTGTATTGGTGGCATCTAACACATGACTCATACCAGTTGAGAACTATACAAGACTTAGGGTGCATTCACATTAGAAGCGGCAAAAACGACTGTGCCGTTGTTTCCTATGAAGTGTGTAGCACACCGTGTTTGCAGTTGTTCTTTTGGGCTTTGACCCTGTTTGCCACTGACCTTTTCAAAGCGCCTCCAATAAGACAAACTGTTTGATATGACGCAGTAAAAGCGACTCAAAGCTTAATGTGACTTATTGTACTTAAACAACGAGTGAGGAATTTGATTAGTGAAGAGAACTTATGAGCAGTAGTAATTAAGAGAAGTTTAGTGCTCCTGTGTTGTTATTTTAGTACTCTCTGAAAAGCTGATTCTCACAATTGAAAACAGGAGCACAGAGGCACAAAACGCTTTTTTATAATATTTTGTTTATGTATTTTCTCCCTTTTAGCACGTCCAATTGCCCGATAGCGTCATGCTTCCTCTCCACCAATGCCGATCCCCGCTCTGATTGAGGAGAACGAAACTAACCCACGCCCCCTCCGACACGTGGGCAGCAGCCGTATGCATCTTATCACCCACACTTGACGAGTGCAATGCGGATCAGCACTGTGTACTAAGAGACACACCCTGACAACTGTGTGCAGGTGCCATCAATCAGCCATGAGAGAGACCCTATCCGGCTTAATCCCACCCATATCCGAACAGAGTGAGAGCATTAAAGACTCGTACAAACCGCCACCTCCACAGCTTCTTTCCCCAGGCAATCAGCTTACTTAACAAGGACTACTCCCACATCCCTCCATTTTAATAAATGCTCGTGGGTTTCACACAAGCTTCCCGCATTTTAATAGTTAATGCACATATGCACCTTATGTGTAAATAATCTCTATTGCACAATTTTTTATCACTACTATATTGTTTATTTTATTCTATGTATATATACCATTGTTTATTGTTTATTATACGTTTAGATATAGTGTACCTTTTACTATTTAACTTGTATGTATGTTGACACCTGCACCTAAAGAAATTCCTTGTACATCTGCTACTTGGCGAATAAAAAGATTCTGATTCTGATTCTGACAACAGGCCAATCGTTGATCATGTGGCTGCTCAGCCCAGACGGCAGGCAGAGCCGAGACTCGATATGATGTATTCGAGATCCCAGCTCTGGTGTTCTAGCGTGTGCTTTACCGCTGCGCCACCTGAGCGGCCGCAAAACGCTTCTCGTGAATGCACCATAAGGGTTTTTTTTTTTTTTTTTTTTTTTTTTTTTTTTTACCCCTTTTTCTCCCCTTTTAGCGCATCCAATTGTTCAATTAGCATCGTGCTTCCTCTCTGTCTATGGCGAACCCTGCCCTGACGGAGGTGATTGAAGCTAACCCGTATCCCCTCCGAAACACTAGCAGCAGCCAGATGCATCTTTGCCACCCACACATTGACGAGTTTGGCGCCACCTATCGTTGCATGCGGAGAGACACACCCTAAGGGCACCCCCTCCCATCTCTGTGCAAGCGCCTCCAATCAGCCGGCAGAGAACTCAATCGCATTCTGACAGAGAGAGACCCACATCCGGTTCTTTGTCCCACCCCCCACATGAGCAACCGGCCAATCGTTGCTCATATAGCCACTCAGCTTCGAACCGGTAAAGCAAGGCTGGATTCGATACGACGCTTCTCAGAATCCAGCCCTGGTTGCAGCGCGTTTCTTTTTACCGCTGCGCCACCTGAGCGGCTCACCATAAGGCTTTTAATAGTCAAGACCAATACAGGACAGAGAGTAAAGACTATGAGACTGAAAATTCAACAGCTCATAGAGTTTATTCATTCATTCATTTTCTTATCCGCTTATCCAATTAGGGTCACGGGTGGGTGCTGGAGCCTGTCCCAGCTTTTCAATGGGCGCAAGGCACACAGTAACACCCTGGACGGGCCGCCAGTCCATTGCAGGGCAGACACACACACATACACCCATTCACCTATAGGGCAATTCAGTGTCCCAATTAACCTGACTGCATGTTTTTGGACTGTGGAAGTAAACCGGAGCTTCATAAAGTTTAGCTGTACTGAAATTGTGATCATGTTAAACTAAAGTAAACATGCAGGTTCGGTCTGTTAAAAGGCTACTATAAGACCAGCTTTGTTTGTGACTTCATTGATGAGGTGCATTTGTGTTTGGATTCATTAAGCAGGAAGGTCTGTGTGTAATTTCACTGCTGAGTCGAACACTAATCATACAGAGTTTATTGTGCCCCCCCCCCCCCCCCCACTGCAATGAGACATCCACAGTCTAACTACATTTGTATAGAAAAGTAAACTTTGTTGATGTCAGTTTGAGAATCGTGAGTAGATAATTTGCTTGTTCTTGCTTAGTATTTTGACTGCAGGCTGAAGTTGATCGAGTGGTAGATGTCGGCCTGTTCACTGTTTCTCTCGTGCACTATTTTAAGCCTGTAGGAATTTGTTATCCTGTTCTAACACCTTCTTCCTCCTGACATCTGGATAATTAGCTGAACCAGGTGTGAGTAAACAATGTAAACATGATGTGGATTTGAAATTTGAAAAACACTGTGAAATGTGCCTGGATTTTAGACTAGAATGATGTACAACGTGTAGTTATTGTGCCACACATAATAACCTGCATTGTGTACTGAAGCTGCTGTTTAAATTGGTTGCTAAATCCTGTGCTTGGAAGGCAGATGCCGTGGCAGAAATGATCTTTAGTAGACACGAGGTTTGTTGACTGTGGTCTGAACTTTTATTTGGAAAGAAAATCACATTTGGCTTCCACTGTGGAAGTGGCGAGCTTAGCCTGGAGTGTCTGTTAAGTGCATGAAGTGAAGATGCATTTGGGTTTCATTCGTCTTCTTTTAGCAGCTCCAAACAATCCTGCACTCAAGCCAAGGACAAACAGACGAGCCTCAAGAAAGACATACAGGAGAAAGTGTGTACCGAGTGAATCCGCAGCACATTATTCCAATAATATGGTTTTTAACCAACTGGAAAATTTGCTTTTGGTGAGTTTTTTTATAAAGGTTTGTTTTCTTTTGTTTTCAGGACAGTGGAAGCACAGTGGGGAGAGTTTTGTGCAATCAGTTGGAAGATTGTCGATTCAAAACAGCCACTGTTGGACCCTTGAGCAGGGCCCTTAACCCTGTCTGATGGCTGACTGCGCTCTGGGATATGCGAAGAAAGAATTTCGTTGTACTGAACATATGAATGAGAATAGAATAGAATGCCTTTATTTGTCATATATACATATACAGGTGTACAGTACAATGAAATTCATTCTTCACATATCCCAGCTTGTTTGAAAGCTGGGATCAGAGCTGGGGTCAGCCAACGTACTACGTCCCTGGAGCGGACAGGGTTAAGGGCCTTATGTATGTAGGGACATATATGTATGTGACCACTGATGAAGGTCTAGAAGATGACCAACTCAAACAGCAGCAATAGATGAGCGATCGTCTCTGACTTTACATCTACAAGGTGGACCAACTAGGTAGGAGTGTCTAATAGAGTGGACAGTGAATGGACACAGTATTTAAAGAAGGTCCTGGGTTTAATCCCCAGGTGGAGCGGTCCGGGTCCTTTCTATGTGGAGCTCCGGTTTCCTCACACAGTACAACAACATGCAAGTAAGATGAATTGAAGATACAAAATTGTCCATGACTGTGTTTGATATTGAACTTGAACTGATAAATCTTGTGTAACCAGTAACTATCTGTCCTGTCATGAATGTAACAGAAGTGTGTAAAACATGATGCTAAAAATTCTAATAAATAAATACAAAAAATATGTATTTGTAAAAGGCAAAATATTGAAAAGGTGGCATTTAAAACACATTATAATAGTCGAGTCTAATCAAATGTATTTATATAGCGCTTTTTACAAAGACATCGTCTCAAAGCAACTTTACAGCACCCAGGACCAACAGACCCTGCTGAGCAAACCGAGGGCAACAGTGGCAAGAAAAAACTCCCCTAAAATTACAGGAATAAACCTTGAGAGGAGCAAGACTCTGCAGGGACCCCCATCATCCTCCGGTGGCCTTGAGAATAATTTGAATGAATAAGAATGAACACAAACCACACATACAAAATGAAATCAAACTAAAAGTTATAACTAGCAAAAAAGACACTGTTAAACTTATTTTCATGTGTTAATCACTTTCCCTTTTTTCCTTTTTCCGTGACTAGAGCGCCCGGGTCGCATATTAGGTGGCGGGAAATTACACTAGCCCACTACTGCTTGGATGCAGGGTTCATATCTGAAGAAAAAAAGCATTGCGCCATTCCAGTTGTTATCAAGTGCAAAAGATGTCTGTCACAGGATGGGCATATTTATTTATTTTATTAGGATTTTAAAGTCATGTTTTACACAATTTGGTTCCATTCATGACAGGACAGGTAATTACTGGTAACACAAGGTTAATCAGTTCAAGTTTTAATGTCAAGCACAGTCATGGATCATTTTGTAATTCCAATTCACCTCACTTGTAAATTACTTTCTAAAGAGATTAGACAATCAAATTTATATCTCTACTAAATTATTCTTGAATGTTTTTACATCACCGCTGCATGTAGATCATTATTATCAGGATATCATTCATGGAAATATGACCTAGTGTACAGTATATGAGGTTTTGGAATTTTTGCAGGGTATTTTTACTTGTAACTTGAGCCATTTTTGGATTTTTGTCACCTCAGAGGTGTTTGGTAGCCCAGTGATTGACAGCTACCTTAATCAGCCAACTCAAATCTTCCTTTTTACTTTCTAATAATACAATAGACTCAAAGATCTGCAGCCAATTAGCCGAGCAGAGAAGCATGTTTTCTATTTGCTTTCATGCCTCGTGTTGATTGTAAGACAAGGTGATATCTGCACTGGCCCTCGTTAAAGCAAGAGGACAGTCCTGACATGTGCTGACTAGATGTGTAGAACAAACATGTCTATTGCTAGGAGGGGGGCAACCTACAGAGTCTGCTACACCGCCAGCTCCAATTTGCTCCCCGAAAGTGTCTCCTTGCCATATGGGTTTTGCTGTAGGAGTCCTGTTTGGGACGAAGTGCAGGTTAAGATGTGTCACGTTTAGCTGGGGATTAATTGGTACTGGGAATGGACCATGCCATCTGTGCAATCAGTCTGTTTCACGCTAGGGCCCCACCCACACACCCCAGCATCTCTGTGGAGAGCTTCTTCAATGCTACTACCCCCAAAGCTCTGAAAAGAACTGTGTGTGTGTGTGTGTGTGCCAATAATGGTCCACAGAAAATCCTTACATTGATCTCCCTGCCTTTCTGTATCCTCCTTCATCTGATCACATCAAGCAGGGTTTGTTATTGTGTGAATGCTAATAATCTATTATTATTATTTTCCTTCTTTCTCATTAAAGAACACAAGCTGAGTATGCATGAAATTAATTGTTATTATTGTTATTATGATGAATACATTAGATTTTATATTAGATATTAGATATATTAGATTTATATGGTCTATTTATTAGTGCATCTGCAAATTAGAACAGCTTCCATCTAATAAAGTCTAAAAGTCTAAGCATAATAGAAAAAGCACCTACAAACTGACATCAATCACATTTAGACCAGTGGGTGTGTAACTGCTAGAGTATTATAAAGTCTCTTTATTATAAACTCTTTGAATTTACTGGCACCCCTGCCAGTATACAGTCGTACCTTGTAACTTAACGTCCCCTAAACTCGAAATCTTTGAAAGTCGACGCCCTTCGTTAAGAAATTTGTACCCTTAAACTCAATGTTTACCTCAAACTCGCCATGTGTGTGACTGCCGGTGCGGTAAAACATCATCAAAGTGCAAATATGTGACGAATCTGCATTTGTGTGGAATAACCATCAAATCCAGTCTGAAAGCTCCACATGTATCTGCGTTTATCTGGATTTTCCTCCCTGTTTCACTTTTAAACTTGTGTTACAGCTCAAGCTTCTGAGCAATTGTGAGAATCAGAATCAGCTTTTCCCAGAGTCTAAAACACTTATCTGTAAAAAAAAAAAAAAAAAAAAAGCCTAACTAATGAAATTCCTCACTCGCTGTTTTAGTACAATGTCACGTTAGGTTTTGTGCACCACCGTCACACTTCATAGTAAATAACGGCACAGCAGTGCAAAAGCGGTTCTGCCGCTTCTCATGTGAATGCGCCGGTACTGAATGGAATACAGTATTCCAAGATCAAGCATCTCCACGATTAAGAAGCATAAGGAAACAATAAAGAAGTAAAGGTAAAGTGCAGCTTTCATTGATTTTTAACTGTTTTTAAATTATATTTCAGTGTTTTTATATTATATTTGTGTTATCTTCAGTGTATAAGTGTCAAAAACAACCTCATTATTTTGCAATAGCCTAAAATATATGCAGTTTCACTGGACCATGGAATGCATTCACAGGTTTCCCAAACATCTTTATGGGAAAAAATACCTTGAAACTCAACGTCTTTTAAACTCGACGCCACTCCCAGAACCAACTGACGTTGAGTTTCAAGGTACCGCTGTATTTACCTTTTGGTGACTTTGCTTAATGTCACACTCAATAAAAATTATGAAAACACTAAAATATAAAATGTAACTAAAGCATTTGTGTTTTACTGTACTTATTTAGGTTGATCACAGTGTCTAGAAACTTTCAAGCAGTGATCCATGACTTCATATACTTCATGCAGGCGCTATAGGTCCATCCACACTAAAACTTCCAGATTCAAGAGCAGTTTCTTCTCACAGGCCATCTCCCTCCTAAACAAATAAATAAATGACAATACAGACCTGAGTGTGACAATATTCACCTGCTGTTAATTGACTAAATATTGCAGTATTCATCCTACATGCTGTGTACTTTACTATTATTTTTGTAAATATTCCACACGCTGCTAACTTACATTATCTGTATATCACTGTATATTGCCATCGGTTTGTTACCATTTATTGTGTACCTCTGCTTATATGTACATAAATACAGTATATTGGTAACTGAATACTGTACGTACATACATGCACACGTCCATACATATTCTATATATTGCTTGTATATAGTCTTATAGTTTGTATATTTTGTGTTTAATGTATACATTGCTTGAATACTGTATTTATACTAGAGAGATAGCATCAGCCGGAACCAAATTCCTTGTGTGTATCCACATACTCGGCCAATAAATCTGATTCTGATTCTGATGTTTTACTGGGGTATAGAAATTCGTTGACACGGAGGACTGATTCTCTCAGTTATCCTCCTTCCTCGCCTTCGGCTCGTGCCTGCGACCAAATCACAGCCGTGATGTTATTCACGATAACACACTCCCTCTCGTGTTCTATTGCTTAATTCACTCATTCATTTTCATTTTTTGTGTGAGATTAAGCTCATTCACAGAAATGTGTTTTTATAACCCTTTACTCATTGTAAGGGCTGCCAATATTTGTGAAGGGGACTGCAAATAGAATCATGAGTTTAGTTTACTCAGTTTACTAAGAATTAAATGTATGGCAAAGAAATAATATGTCTACCGGGGGGGGGGCAGGTGCACTGGGGCCCATGGCGAAGGGGGGGCCCTCCACGACATGAACTCAACCCCCCACCACACTCCCCCCCCCCCCCCCCCCAGCTCCTAGTTATGCCACTGATTAGTACCACAATACTTAGATAGAAACAGCCGAACTGACCCGAGGTGAGATTCAAACCCAGCTCCTCATGATAATAATGAATGATTAATAATGGAATATTATTTTTTTTTTTAAACAGCTAGTGACCATCATTTGTTGTGTTTTGAACACAATTCTTGCTGCTTCTGCTCTTTGTGACTGGTAGGGTGGATTTAGCTCAGGTGGAATTACTGGGGTACTGGGGCAAACTGCATTTAGAGGTGACAGGCACTGGTGGTGTTAGTGTTTGCAACACTGGGAAAAGGAGCTTCCAGTGGATCACATACATGGGAGGTGCACTGGTGCTGGAAGCCATTTCCACCAAATTGAAAGCACTGGCAGTGGAGTGCCATTCTTTCTTGCACCCGTCCTCAGCCAATCAGACTGCTTGGTGAAGAATCTCCACAAGCTGCTGGGTAATTTTTCTACCCTCTGCCATCTCTCTTTCAAATCAGACAGGCTCAGGTGTTTTAATTTGGAAGCCAAGGTGAGCACATTGTTAAGATTCAGCCAGCCTCTGGGTGGCACGGAGGGCCCGGCTGGGTCCCCAAGCAGCGCCATTTATGCGCTATCTCACAGTGGTGCTGAAATCCGAGTATCCTGAAACTGACTCCCATCCCCTGATGGGAGAGGAAATCAGCCACTGCCATCTGCCCCCCTGGCCAGTTTACCACATTGAGATTAAAGGACTGTAGGTCCAGATACCGACATGTGATCTGTGTGTTGGCATCCTTCATTTGGTGAAGCCAACGTGCCATGTGAGCTCAAATGGACCTCAAATTTAGGGTTGAATATGGAAAACAAAACCAGGAATTTATCTCTATCTAAATAAAAGTCAAAGTAAATTTAAGGAACACTGCATTTTATTAGCATTTTCCATACTGTCCCAACTTTTTCTGATTTGGGGTTATATTTTTAACTTTTTAATCCATACAAAACTGCATCTTCTTACTGAACAAAACAAAATAAAGTAGGATTTGTTGATAACACAGTTTACAACCTCAAATAAATTATGATGGTCTTCAGAATTGTTTTCAAATAAAGAGGGTGATGATGTTTAATAATGTAGAGTAAATATGAATAAAATAGTAAATTTAAAGCTGAAACCATTTTAACCTAATAAACCCTTAATTTCTATCATCTATCTATCTATCTATCTATCTATCTATCTATCTATCTATCTATCTATCTATCTATCTATCTATCTATCTGTCCATCTATCTGTCTGTCTGTCTGTCTGTCTGTCTATCTATCTATCTATCTATCTATCTATCTATCTATCTATCTATCTATCTATCTATCTATCATCTATCTATCTATCTATCTATCATCTATCTGTCTGTCTGTCTGTCTGTCTGTCTGTCTATCTATCTAGCTATCATCTATCTATCTATCTATCATCTATCTATCTATCTATCTGTCTGTCTGTCTCTGTCTGTCTGTCTAAAGTATCTATCTATTTATCTAAAGTATCTATCTGTCTGTCTGTCTGTCTGTCTGTCTGTCTGTCTAAAGTATCTATCTATCTATCTATCTATCTATCTATCTATCTATCTATCTATCTATCTATCTATCTATCTATCTATCTATCTATCTATCTATTTATCTATCCATCTGTCTGTCTATCTATTTATCTAAAGTATTTGTCCGTCTGTCTGTCTGTCTGTCTGTCTGTCTGTCTGTTTATCTATTTATCTAAAGTATCTATCTATCTATCTATCTATCTATCTATCTATCTATCTATCTATCTATCTATCTATCTATCTATCTATCTATCTATCTATCTATCTATCTATCTATCTGTCTGTCTATCTATTTATCTAAAGTATCTGTCTGTGTGTCTGTCTGTATGTCTGTCTGTCTGTCTGTTTATCTATTGATCTAAAGTATCTATCTATCTATCTATCTATCTATCTATCTATCTATCTATCTATCTATCTATCTATCTATCTATCTATCTATCTATCTATCTATCTATCTATCTATCTAAACTATTTATCTATCTATCTAAAGTAATCTGGAATAACAAATACACGTCTTTTGCTTTTAAACTCCACTGGAATTAATTTTAAACTCTGTAATCCATTAAAAAGAACTGCAACTTCTAACTGAACAAAACAAAGTAAAGAGACAAATCACTTTCACAGAGGAATTATTATAAGTGACTTGCAATTATTATGTGACATCCTGTTATGTATCATTATGCATCTTAATGTAGCATGCCCCCCCCCCCACTGATATAAATGATGTGCTATTATTTACAGACAAGTCCATATATAAGATATATTTGACAGTAAACATTGCACATATGTTATCAGTCTGAATCACTTATTCATTTTAGAATTAAACGCACATGTAAATTTAGAGATAAAACAGTGAGTTGGATTAGTGAGTCCGGATTTTCTAGACAGCAGAACAGTTTGTGTTGAATGAGTTGCTTTAAACCAGTACCATCTTGTTACAAAAATCTAGAGCAGATTGAAGTGAATCTAAAGGCACTTAATGGTTTATTCATGCAGCATCACAATGTAGGTTATGGGTGAACAATGTTGACTAGAGGACTGGTGTAGGAGTTGGCATTCTGTGGTGTTAATGAGACGTACGTTAATGAGACGTAATGTAGTCACAGGATGACAGCTTCTCAACAGAAAGACAGCTGATATCTGTTAATGAGTTGGTGGTACTGTGCATTTAAAAAACAAGGATGATTCTGATGATGAATCGTGTTTTTGGGTGCAAATAATTTGGTCACAATGCAAAAGTCAAATTTTAATTTTAAGCAAATAGTTTTCTACAGCCCCTTCCACAAATATTTGTGTCCCAGGAAAACATTCATTCATTCATTCATTCCTTTTCTTATCTGCTTATCCAATTAGGTTCGCATTGGTGCTGGAGTCTATCCTAGCTTTTCAATGGGCGCAAGGCACACAGTAACACCCTGGACGGGACAACAGTCCATCACAGGGTAGACACACATACACACACCCATTCATTTATAAAGCAATTCAGTGTCTTCAATGAACCTGACTGCATGTTTTTGGACTGGAGCTCCCGGAGGAAACCCAGGCAGACTCGGGGAGAACATACAAACTCCACACAGAAAGGACCCGGACCGTCCCGCCTGGGGATCGAACCCAGGAGCTTCTTGCTGTGAGGTGACAGTGCTACCCACCAAGCCACCGTGCCGCCTGCCCAGGAAAACATGATCACATTATTTATAAAGACACTGGTCTTTATCATTGTTATTCTTTTGATTTTAATTGAAAATGATAACAAAAAGCTCCACATTATTACAAGTACAATGATTGAAAGAAAAAAAATTCTGCTGCACTTTTTTACCTTTACCAACAACTCCTATAATGCTTAAACAAATTGAAAGGGATCCAAGCTTATTCCCCTGTACAGAATCTCTCTAGATCCTTTAGATTCTCTCGTTCACTCCTGTGTTCTATCCTTTTCAGCTCATCCCACAGGTTTTCTATAGGGCTTAAAGTCACAGAACTATAATGGCCCTGAGAAAACATTGACTGTGTGGTCAGTGAAGCATTTTTATTTGATTTTGAGGTGTGATTTGCATCATTGTTCTGCTGAAAAATCCAAGCATGACTAGGTTTAAGCTTCATGTTTTAATTTAATATCCGCTGGTAATTGATGGAGTACATGATGTCTTGTATCTGGACATGCCGTCTACAGCCTTTGGAAGAGAAACAGCATTACATCATAACTTTGCAATTCAGATTTTCACTCTGACACTTAACTAATGCTTGTGATTTTCCAACTTGAAGATTGTTTGGCCATTCAAACCGTCCTCATAACTGTATATCCGGGCAGTTTAGACATGATCTATGAGTAAATGAATTAGGCTTGTGTGCTACCTAGGGCTGGCTCGATACCACTTTTTTATGTCTGATACCGATACTGCAAATGAAGTATCTACCGATACCAATACCGTCAGTTCTCCTCTCAAACGACTAAGCAGTAATAAAACATGTCTCAATGGTTAAACTAGCTATCTAAATAACACACAGAACATTTAGCAGCATTTTTTGGTTTCACTTACGTTCAAGCTGTCATTCATGTGACACATCTCGCTTTACACGCGGCGTGTCGTCCAAAGTGTCTACAACTGGAAGATGTGGATGTCAGTCAAATGCGATGGACCGATTAGAATTGATGCAGAGTTTGGTTGAGATTTTCCATTAAAGTTCTGTCACGTTTTTAGATGATTAAACCCTGCTGGATTTTGAAGAGGATGTCTGTGGCTAAACAGGAAACGGTGTAGTTTGTTTTATTTCATAACACTAATGGATGAGATGATTGTTTAAAATGTTAAAAGTTGAAGTAGATCCGTGTGTTTTAATTTCTGAATGGCTGTTGCGTATGAGTTGTAGATCAGTGGCACATGTTAATGATATCATCAAGATGCACCTTGTTATGGCAGTTGCCGAGTTAGCTGGTAATAAACGGCGCTTTGTTGGAACGTATCAATGTGTGTTATTTGCTTTACACACAAACAATGACCTTATTTACATTAAGTGTTATTTACATCATGTGTTATTTACATTAAGTGTTATTTACATTAAGCAACAGTATCAGATCGGATTACACGTTTTTTTCCTTTCCGATATCCGATCCAGTGATTTGGGCCAATATTGGACCGATACAGAGTTTCGGATCGGTGCCAGCCCTAGTGCTACCTAACATTTATACCCCAATAAACTGAAACTCATGACTGACCATTAATGTGTTGCTTTAAAACATTCAAAACCCCACACTGTTTTGTTTATGTTTTTAGGGGTGCCAATAGTTGTGAAATGGCCTGTATGACATCCAAAAAGCAAAGAAGAATCCCTAGGTGTGAAGTTCTATTGTGTGTAAAACCCCAAACGTTTGTGTATATATCCAGAACTTTGTGCAAATATCTAAAATTGTGTGTAAATATCTTGAATTTTGGGTCTATCTATTTCCTCGGCTGCTCCCGTTAGGGGTCGCCGGCGGATCGTGATCTGCATTATTGATCTGGCACAGTTTTTACACCGGATGCCCTTCCTGACACGACCCTTATCCGGGCTTGGGACCCGCACTACAATGCACTGGTTTATGCATCCTAGTGGCTACGTAACTATAAGACAATTCAGTGTCTCCAGTTAGCCTGGCTGCATGTTTTTGGACTGTGGGAGGAAATCGGAGCACCCGGAGGAAACCCACGCGGACACGGGGAGAACATGCAAACTCTGCACAGAAAGGACCCGGGTCGCCCCACCTGGGGATCGAACACAGGACCTTCTCGCTGTGAGGCGACAGTGCTACCCACTTAGCCACCGTGCTGCCCATCTAGAATTTGGGGTAAATATCCAGAGTTTTGTGTCATACCTGATATCCAGTTTGTGATACAGTTAGATTGTGAAAAGGTCCACAGACCCTTGTTTTTTTATTAAACGTTAATGCACTAATTTGCTGACCCTATGTATATTACATAAAATCATCATTATTATAAAATGTTTTAATGTTTGTCCACCATTAAATAAATTATTTAGAACACAATTACTAAAAATAAATCAATTACTAACAATGATGTTGTAAATTGAAAATCATCTTAAATATGAAGCTAAAAAATCAGGTCTAAAGCTGAATTTGTGGTTGAAATGGGTAACCAGTTAGTATAATGCTTGTAGGCGTAGTTAACCGGTCAAGCTAACTATTGTCGTCCCAGTATTTGTCCAATTCAGGCCAAGCTTGTCAGACCAAGGTCCTGATCTGAATTTGTATGTTAAATTTTCCATCAAGATGATTCTGAAAATGCGCTTGTATTGTACCTGTGATGAATGTAAGCTATGACAGTAGAGCACAGAGAAATTTTAATGACTTGTTCATGTTTTGAAGTATTTCCTTGGGCGTTAAAATTAAACAATGTACAGTATTGCTCTAACATGTTTTAAATTGTCAAATTGTTCTTCTTCAAGGGTAGTTATGTCATTTACATACATTGCTGAGGTCAGACCAAATATAAGGGGCGTTATTAGAAACTAATCAGGAATAGAATATGCAAAAATTATTATAAAATAAATACACAAAGAAAGATTCAGAAGCAACATCAAAGTCATTCCTAATTAGTGTTCATAAATATATTTTCTTTTCTAATCAAATCCTCTTTTTTACCTGGTCATGTTTCTGCCTGAGTTGAAGAATGTGTAGGCAATCGGCTAAGCTCTAAATTTCAAATGTCAGCCTCTGCTAGATTGTTAAACAGCCGGGTCAGGGGTTCCTCAGGTTGAGAGGAAGAATCTTTTAATTTTGTCATGTCATCCCTACTTTCATCTCTGTACTGTCTAGAGTGGTCAAAGGTTATTTCCTGCAGAGAGCCAGTGCTGGACTTCTGACTGACAAGACCCGACATACAAGCTTAAGCAACAGTACGTCTAATTTGAGAGAGAAATACAGCTATACGTTCCTTCTCCCCGTCAGTCCATTTCTCATCCTGCTACTATTTCCTGAATGCCCATTAGTTCCCCTGGGTCAGGGCTATCTCTTTTATTTAACCTACAGCTCTGTAGAGGTTGTAAAATATCTCATTTTGCCTTTAAAAAGAGGTGGTAACATGGACTGAAAATACAGGATTAAGTGGTTCTCACAGACTGGCTGAGGTTTAAAAGTTAGTACAGGGAAGTTTAATTCAGTTTAGAGATGATTCTCTGGAACTATCATCATCATTATAAATCACACACATTATACTGAGCTTGGTGGCAGGTTACATCTTAAACCCAGTACTACCAAGTGTTTATATAAAGCACTTATGCACTTAGCTTATGCATGTGGTTAATGGGTTAGATTTCCAGTTCAACCCAGCAGAAAATGGTTTGTACAACTTTGAGTTACCTTACATTCCACAACTGATAATAATTCAGGAATAACTTATTTCCCCTAATTTCCTTTGAGATTAATAAAGTATCTGTCTGTTGTCTATCTATCTATCTATCTATCTATCTATCTATCTATCTATCTATCTATCTATCTATCTATCTATCTATCTATCTATCTATCTATCTATCCATCTATCTATCTATCTAGCTATCTATCTATCTATCTAGCTAGCTAGCTAGCTAGCTAGCTAGCTGTCTGTCTATATATCGATCTTAACAAACCATTACTATTGTTCCATGGAATAAGAAAACTTATCTGGGTTGCAAATCAGCAACTGGCTGTCTTGAAAACCAATGTTTACAGCAATATTTTTTTTTTTAATTTTGTAATTATTTAAAAAAGTTAAATAAAGGTTTTTCAAACTTTTTTCAATCAACCCAGGAAACACATCAAAACATCAAATTTATCAAAATAAAAACACAAAACAAAATATACTTAATTAATAAAAATGGTGGCAATCTGGTCCCACTGTGGTTTACAAGGTGTAACGTAAAGCCTCCACAAGGGGGTGTTCATAAACAAGTTCATGTTCTATGTGCCTGTTAAAATTCGTTTATTTAATTGTTAATATTTTTGGCTGCGATCCTTTTTTTGTCTCACAATCCACCGAAGGGTCGCAAACCAGGGTTTGAAAAACCCTGCACTACATTATCATTCAAATTATTTTGGTAACATATTCATGAATCTTTAGTTACTATTTAATCCTGCTACCTAGCTGAATGTGAATGAACTCTGCCAGCCAGTGTAGATTCTCTAAGTCAATGTTTATTGTTTACATTAATGCACGCAAGATGCACACACATTTCACTTTGGAAAAAACGTTTACCTAATGCATAATATCCACAATTTTGTGTTAATATCGAACATTTTGAGTAAATATACAGAAATTTGTGTCACACCTGATAGCCAGATTGTTAGATTGTAAAAGGTCCACATACATTTGCAGTTAGTAATTTTTTTTTACCATTAAATCACTTATTAATAAAAAATAATTCACAGTACAATTAATAAAAAATAATCAAAATTAATGAATTACTGACACAGCGATGTAAACTGAAACATTGATGTAAATCCTCAAAAAGAACCAAAAAAAAAACTAACCTTCTACAGATGACAAAAGTGTCAAACTAACAAAAAGCAACAAGCAACAAGCCATCCTATAGCCTGTGTGTAAACAGAGAAAATAAGACCATCAGCTAGTTCAAGCCCGTTGTTCATAATCTAAGGCTTGTACTCTTCTGGTTGTTCTTCCCTCTGTATGACTCTATTCTCTGAGGCTTTTCTGTGGCAGCTGTCGTGCGGTGTTGACCCTAAGGATGGCTTTGTCCTCGGTAATAGGCAGTGTGTAATAAGAGGCCGAGCGGCACACAGCATGTCGACACGGGCGGCATCCAGCCAGCAACCCTGGAAGTCCTAATGCAACAGTGGCAGCAGGCGGAGCGGGATCTGGCCTGATTGCTATTCAGCTTGGCAAAATCTGGCCTTCCCGAAGCCCGCTCTCACAAGCAGCCCATGTGTGCTTTCAGAAATAGCTTATGATGCTTCAAGTAGAAAATTGAAAAAGTGCAGTAATCCCCACTTTCGTACACACGCAGACACATAAAAGCTCTTAAAAACACATTCACACTGCTCAAAACTGAGCTGTGTACGACTGAGAAAAGGATTACCATCAGCTTTAATCTCTGTGACAGATGACCAGTTAGGTATAGAGAAATGGAAATTGTCTGGAACCTATACACTGGGACCACAGGGACCATTAAGATACCGCCTCTGTCTGATTGACTCATTTAAATCCACTGCTTTTTATTTATTTATGTGTGTATTGTCCTCTCTGTGTATAAGTTTGGCTCATAATCAAGGGATCAAATTCCAGCCTGACAGTGGGAGGGTGGTGTCAGTTCCAGCTCATAGACCGGGGTGTCGAGTGGAAAGCTAATCCGCATATTTGTAACTAGCAACGGCTCTGCTGTTAACCCAGGTGGGACGCCGCTCTCCCGTCCTCCTCCCAGCTCGCCATATTAAACGCTGACAAATTGCATTTGTTAGGAATTCAAACGGCTCATTTCTCCACAGTATCAGGTTGGACTGAGGTGGCACATGGCTCATTCTAATGCGATTTGGATGAAGTTTGATAGGAAATCTCTCCTGTGTGTTTTTTTTTTACTTTACTTACTTTATTAAAAGCAGCTTATTAAGCCACACTTCATTTGATATACTATACTAATTTGCTAATTAACCTACTCTACATTTGATATGGATATGAATTAGTCTCTATTTACATTCATAAACTCTTGACAATATTGGTTATTTAATAAACATTATAATAAAACATTTCATATTCATTTTAACCCTATCCTTATGTAGGTAACAGCAGAACAGCTCGCTGATCGTCTAGCAAGGCAGCTGTTTATCAAGCTTTGATTTTTGTAGATCATTTTATAGGACAATGGTGGTGTGGCTGCAAGTTTTAATTTTCTGAACTAGCACAAGCAGCACTGAATCCTACATTGGACACCTCTGGTATAAAACACGCAGCAGTCTGTGAAAGTAGAATAATTTTATGTGTAGGATATTGCTATCCTTTTTTTATTTTTTTTTGTTTATGCATTTTCTCCCTTTTTCTCACTTTTAGCATGTCCAATTACCCAATTGCATTACGCTTCCTCTCTACTGATGCTGATCCCCACTCCGATTGAGGAGAACGAAACTGACACACGCCCCCTTCGACATGTGTGCAGTACCCAACTGCATCTTTTCATCTGCACAAGGCGAGTTCATATGCGTATCAGCTTTGTGCACGGAGAGCCACCCCCCGATCAACGCATTATTCCTCAACTCTTCTGCAGGCACCATCAATCAGCCAGCAGAGGTCGTAATTGCATCAGTTACGAGGTCCCTATCTGGCTCCCACCCTGTATGAGCCAATCATTGTTCATGTAGGCGCCCAGCCCAGCCGGATAGCAGAGCTGAGATTTGAACCGGCAAGTTCGAAATGTGCTCTGGTGTGCTAGCGTGTTTTACCGCTGTGCCACCTGAGCACCTATTGCTATCCTATAATAATCTGAACATTGGATGTGATCATTATTTGAAGCCTTTTGATAGTACACCTTAATAATTATTTTTTCTGAATTATTTATCCATTATATTATATATAAATTATATTATTTATATAAAAATGTTACCTCAATTTGACCTAAAACTATTAAATTCACTTATATCTATAACTAATATTTTCAATTTATACTAATATAGTATTTGTATATACTGTTTATAAGAATCACCACAGAACAGGTATTATTTAGGTGGTGGATCATTCTCAGCACTGCAGTGACACTGACATGGTGGTGGTGTGTTAGTGTGTGTTGTGCTGGTATGAGTGGAT
This sequence comes from Trichomycterus rosablanca, assembly GCF_030014385.1. Taxonomy (NCBI): domain Eukaryota; kingdom Metazoa; phylum Chordata; class Actinopteri; order Siluriformes; family Trichomycteridae; genus Trichomycterus; species Trichomycterus rosablanca. The sequence goes on along the minus strand of NC_085990.1, from coordinate 50,513,557 downwards.
CAGACACAGCAGCGTTGCTGGAGTTTTTAAATACCGTGTCCACTCACTGTCCACTCTATTAAACACTCCTACCTAGTTGGTCCACCTTGTAGATGTAAAGTCAGAGACGATTGCTCATCTATTGCTGCTGTTTGAGTTGGTCATCTTCTAGACCTTCATCAGTGGTTACAGGGCACTGTTGGCTAGATATTTTTTGGTTGGTGGACTATTCTCAGTCCAGCAGTGACAATGAGGTGTTTAAAAACTGCAGCAGCGCTGCTGAGTTGTATGATCCACTCATACCAGCACAACACACACTAACACACCACCACCATGTCAGTGTCACTGCAGTGCTGAGAATGATCCACCACCTAAATAATACCTGCTCTGTGGTGGTCCTGTGGGGGTCCTGACCCTTGAAGAACAGCATAAAAAGCAGGTTAACAAGGTATGCAGAGGCCCTAAGAGAGTCCAGACCATTGAAGAACAGCATGTCTATCTATCTATCTATCTATCTATCTATCTATCTATCTATCTATCTATCTATCTATCTATCTATCTATCTATCTATCTATCTATCTATCTATCTATCTATCTATCTATCTATCTGTAGCGCAGTTGTGGTTAAGGTACTGGACTAGTAATCAAAAGGTTGCCACTGTTGGGCCCTGAGCAAGACCCTTAACCCTTAATTGCTTTGACAGTATACTGACACAGTACTGTTTCTACAGTAAAACACTTTTAAAACTTCATCTACAGAAAACACTAATGTGAAAACCTAATATCAGTAAAACATTATGAATTAAAATGGTTCCATATGGGAGCAGAAACTCACGTCTCTCTCTTCATCATCTTCATCCTGACGAACGTGTATGCAAATAATTGCACTTCATGGGAGATTCATTTCTTGTTGCATTTGCTTTGCCAGATCAGCTTACGTCCATGCATATCCTAACTGCTCACTGCAAATAGAGCTCATGTTAAAACAGAATGGGCAGGTCAAGTTCTCATTTGTTAGCCCAGCACAGAATGCTGCCCGGACTCCTCATTTAGAATTATTCTCCTCCAAAGATAAGCAAAATCCATCATACAGTATTTACATGCAGTAGAAGAGAAGGGAAATGAGCTATGGTAATGCACAGCTGACACATCATTCACTTCAACATCCCAGAGACCATACGTCCATACAACCATTTGTGAGTTGTCAAATATTTAAACCTCTACTTATTACACATTGCCATGGTGCCCTCAATTACATGAAATTACCAATCCAACCCATCCACCCAGATATCCACCCCCACCCCCCGTCCTTTGTAGGTGTCCGTTTGGCCCATGCTGCCATCCTGCCAAGTGTCCTCTTTTTTGAAAACCTAAATATGGTCACCCTAATACTGTATGAAAATGAAAACAGAATATTGTTTTTATGAGCATTATGGCATCCAAAAACAAGAAGCAAGGCAGGAATTTACACTGGATAAGGAGACACTTTTGTTTCCTTTTGTTTACACCTCAGGTTAATACAACAACCAGGCATAACATTTTATCCTTGAAGTTGATGTTAGAAGCAGGAAAAATGAACAAGCGTAAGGATTTGAGCGAGTTGGACGAGGGCCAAATTGTGATTTGTGTCAGAGCATCTCCAAAACTGCAGCTCTTGTGGGGTGTGTCCCGGTCTGCAGTGGTCAGTATTTATCAAAAGTGGTCCAAGGAAAGAACAGTAGTAAACCGGCGACAGGGTCATGAGCGGCCAAGGCTCATTGATGCACGTGGGTAGTGAAGGCTGGCCCGTGTGGTCCGATCCAACAGACGAGCTACTGTAGCTCAAACTGCTAAAGAAGTTCATGCTGATTCTGATAGAAAGGTGTCAGAATACACAGAGCATCACAGTTGCAGGGCTGTTTTGGCTGCAAAAGGGGGACCAACACAATATTAGGAAGGTGGTCATAATGTTATTAACATTATCAAGTGTTATTCTTATTATACTGTAAAAAATTACATTTTCATTACATAATTTATAGACTATACTGCTTCACTGAAATAGTAATAAGCCAGTAATGTATACATGAGATTTAATCTACTGGTCTGAACACTCACTGAAGAAAAAACGTATGCCAGCTTCAAACAGAACCTCCACTCAAGCTAATTGCTGTAGCACATTCTATACAGTCCATGGATCATCCAGGACTCTGGGTGATGGCCGTTGTCATCTGTTCACACAGCTGCTATCCAGCTTGTATTGAACAGCTTCTCTAACAATTACGCCAAGAGGCACTCTGTTCACATTTTTAATATAACAGGATTATTGCAGTCTCATAAAATACATATGTAGAGGCAAGATTACTCCCAGTTTGGCTAGAATCCAATGCTAAAACTAAATACATTAGTATTTCACTTGGATTTAATGGCATCAATCATCCATCAATCTTGACTGGTGTACACCTACTGGACCTAAAACTAGACGGGAACTGTCAGAGCACTTATCAGCCACTTATTAACTTTATTGCAGTTTGAAAATATAAATATATTTCAAATTCAAGGTCTGCAACACACTCCAAAAAGAGTGAAAATGTGAAGTCACAGAGTTTTGAAACATTCCACAATAAGCAGGTGAATTGGTAACAGGTATAGGAGTCATGGTTGGGTATAAAATAAGGATCCACCAATAGATCAGTCTGTACAAGCAATGATGGGTGGCTCACCGCTTTGTACCAAACATCTTGATGGCATTATCAGTCAGTTCAAAAAGGACATTTCTCAATGCAGGTTGGCAAATAATTGAGGTTTTCTTACCATCTACCATACATAATATTAAGAAAACATTTAGGGAATTCAGAAAAAATGTCATTCTGTATATGGGCACAACCAGAAACCACCCTCAGATAACATTGCATGAAAAACGTTCATGCTACTGTGATAAATGTAGCCACATGGGCTTGCGAGTACTTCGCAAAACCATTGTCAGTTAATGCAGTCCGCCACACTGCATCAAGAAGTGCAACCTGAAACTCTGTTACACAAAGAAAAAAGCCAGACATCAAGATTACTCCCACATTGGCTAGAATCTAACGCTAAAACACTAAACACATTAATATTTCACTGGGATTTATTGCCTACCATCAGTCTTTACTGGTACACTTCTACTGACCCTTAAACTAGAAGAGATTCGTCAAAACCCTGAGTTCGGTTCTAATTTTATTTTATCTACTCTTTAATTGAAAATTAACATTTAAACAAATACAAAACTAAACAAGAGTTTGGTAGAAAGAATGTTGTGCAGGTTGGTGGTCCAGCAATGGACTTTTAGATGACCGAGAAATAGCAATACAATTTTGAAATGACAGTGAAATTTCACCAATTATGTTGTCCCTCTAAATGGGTGTACTTTGTTGTCGCTAACTTTATGACAAGTTTTGCCCGCTGTGACAGCTGCAATAATATCTGTCAGCAGAGTCACATGGGCGTGACTGTCATGCGCTTTAAACTCCAGACCAAAACAGAACTTGTGTGGGGATTTGCAGTTCCATTTCTATTGCCGAACTTTCATTTTATATGAATTGGTCGTGTCTGAGAGACTGAGAGAGCTTATAGTCCAGATTTAGCACCATTTAATTTCCACCTTTTTGGACACTGAAAGAAGCTTTAGGAGGAAGAAGATTTTCATGTGATGATGATGTAAGCAGCGCTGCATCAGTGGTTACGCGCTCAAAAAAAAAAAACATTTTTTGCTGATGGCATTAAAAAGTTGGTATAACACTGAGACTGTGTCTGAAAAGTGTAGAAAATGTATGTCATTTGATGAATTTGACATTCTTAATAAATAGAGTTAAAAAAAAGTGCAAAACTTTTTGAAGAACCCTCGTATATATATATGGGCTGCAGCTTTGCATGTGGGCAAAAAATCCATACCCAAAGCTGCAAGAATTAGTGTCCTCAGTTCCCAAATGATTAAAAGTGTAATTAATAGGAAAGATATATGTTGGAACACGCCTCTGTCCCACTTTTTGAGTGTGTTGCATGCATAAAATACTAAAACTGTTTATATTTGCTGATCAGTGAAAACATTGGAAATCTTTGTATATTTGTCAGATAAATGACTTCAGAAAATAAATACAGTGGTACTTCGGTTTTCGTCGATAATCCGTTCGAGAAGGCCGTTCGAAAGTCGAAACATACGAAAACCAAAACAATAATTCCCATAAGGAATAAAGTAAATACAATTAATGCGTTCCTGAAAGGCAAAAATATTAACAAAAAATACATTTTATAGAGAATAAATGTAGTTTACAGAAAACAACGAGAAATGATTATAAATAAGTAATGAAATGGATAAAAGAACATTTAACATCACATTTAATGTTAATGTTAGCCGAACGCGAAAATAGGGGCATACGAAAACCGAGGTTTGACTGTATTAAATAAATCAATTTTTTTTTACATTTAAATTTAAAAGACTTGTTGCTGTAGTTAAAATAAACATAAATAGCTGGAGCATCCGTTCCTTTTAGTGACTTGATGAGTTGCGATTCATGACTTTTACTTTGCCATTTGCTGTCTGACAACTAACTGGTAAAACAAAATGTTAATTGGTGCCGCTCAGTGTTGCAATGCCATCACAGTTCATTAAATAAAGGTTGTACAGGAACTTGTGTAGATGAAGGCATTAGGATTAGGAATTAACTGCTTACTACAACCTCTCTCTTATAACCAATAAACTGTGAATAGAATCCTGGGTAAAAGTGGGTGCATTAAAATGGGTTTTAGTAAGAATTTAATTCCTGATCTTAATAACCTCCCAAATCACCCAAATTTAATCAGCTGGGTGATTTTCAGACTAACTGGCTACCAGACTTTAAGTGGCAAACATGTCATGAAATGTTCTTCACTATACTGTTTATTACCTCACGTGTGCATGTTTGTATAATAAAATGTTGTGTTCATTAAAATTAAGCAGCTCCACAAACACTTGAGGTGTATAAACAAGAGTGCATAAATACATATGGCCAGAACGAAGTCCCTGTTTGTCCTGGTATCGGCGTATAATGGATGTGTTTGACAGACGGTATCTCAGCAGTGATTATCTATATGTCATGTTGATGTGGTTGGTGCTGGGATGTGTGTTTGGTAGTCTGGGCTCTTGTTATATGCCAGTGCTTTTCTCCATTTCCCCAGGAGCTTACCCTTTCTGCCTGGATGAACTTGGACTACCTGCACAGACCTGCATTTAAGACACCAAATAATGAGACTCACCATCACCACCCGTCTCTCTGATTGAGGTCGTCCAGTGGTGAGCTGCCAGTATATAGGAGGATTCACAAGAATAAGAAAGCACATGCTCAGAACAGATATCTAGAGACATCTCTACTAGTGATAATGCCTGTATTTAAACACAGGGTGTGTATTTCTGATATCTAATATCTTATAACTGATTTCTTTATTTTAGTATTTGTTTTCATAATCTGGTATATAAACAAAAATAAAAAATAGCTGTAAACCCCATTTCCAGGAACATTTTTGGAAAAGGGACATGTATGGATGGACAGACAGACAGACAGATAGATAAACAGAAATTAAAGGAACAGAAGCAGCATTTCCAGGACGTTTGGATGGATGGATGGATGGATGGATAGATTTTGCCATTTAGCTGCTTAACATTCCAGTGTTCCTCTGTCACATATTGAGCCTTATGATGAAGACAAATCTAGACTGCAGGCAGGCTGCATGTATTTAATATCTATTTCTAATTAAAATTGCTAATTAAAATAAATAGGTACAAAATAAGAGTAAAAATTTAAAGTTACAGAGTTTTGAAATGTTCCCCAAAAAGCAGGTGAGTTGGTAACAGGTGAAGGTCATGATATAAAAGAAGAATCCATCAAATGATTAGTTTTTACAAGCAATGATGTGTCGTGGCTCACCAGTTTATTCCAACCTTTATGATAGAAGTGTCAATCAGTTTTAAAAAAATTATTAATTTACTATCTACCAAACATAATGTTTGGTAAATATTGAAATATTCATTTAGAAAATGTCATTCTATATAAATCAAGGTCGGAAACCATCCTCAGACAACGTTACATGCTACTGTGATAAATGATACTATGAAATGTTGAGCAGCTACAGTGCTAAATCAAGCAAAATTGAAAAAATACATTAAAAAATTATTTCTAAAAGAAAAGATGATGTAACAGAGTGGTAAACAAGCCCGTCACAAGTTGTAACATCAAGTTGAATAAACTCCATGTCAACTTTGATTCATTCATGATTTTCTCTTTGTGTAATAGAGCTACAGTTTGCATTTCTTGATGCAGCGGTGGACCGTGTTAAGTTACAATGGTCTTCTGAAGTACTTCTGAGTCCATGTGGCAATATTTACCACAGTGGCCTGTGATAATCAAGTTAATCAGACAAAACATTAAATCTGTCAGTTAAATAAAGGTTCAAGAAAATGTACAAATCACAGACTTTTTCAGAAATGGGCGGTTATATCTATAAATATATACAGTATTTATGTATATTGGAAATGTAGTGTAGAAATAAACAAATAATCACATTCAGTTTAGTTCAGATAAAAAACAACAACAGATTAGCGAGTGTATTTTGCCATTTTACTTTGTGCCGTTACTTTCCAAGTCATTGTGCAAATGAATGTAATTTCCGTAACAAGAAGGTTCCAGTTAAAAGCTTCAATACAATGGCCAATTAGTATCTGCTGCAGGCACTGCCAGTTATGCCCGCCGGATGGTGCCCAGCCGACCGGTGGCAACACTGAGTTTTGAATTGAGAAGTTCAGAATCTCGGTGCTGGTGTGCTAGTGGAATATCCCTAACATTGTTAAATGGATGCTGAGAAATCTCTGTGTGTGAAGGGCAAGAGGAGAAAGAGATATTAAATGCATGTGATCTGCCGGCAGTCCAGATCTGTCTTCATCATGAAGCTCAATACTAAAAAAACACATGTAAAAATGTTTTTTAAAAGGAAAGGTGATGTAACACAGTAGTAAACACTAGTGGTGTGCAATACTGCAAAATTTGGTATTGATCCGATACCAAGTAAATACAGGGCCAGTATCGCCGATATCGATCCGATACCGATACTTTTTAATAATTAAGGTAGATGCATCATCAAATTTCTAAATCTGAATAAATTTTCATGACCTTTAAGTATATTATTGTAACACTTTTTTTTGTAAGTAGCTGCTTTCAGTAGGTTTGTAAATAAATTCAGTTGTTTAAAGGGAGCCAGTGATAGCTCAGTGGTTAAGGCAAACTGTGGACTAGTAAACAGAAGGTTGCTGGTTCAAGCCCCGCCACCACCAAGTTGCCACTGTTGGGTCCCTGAGCAAGGCCCTTAACCCTCAATTGCTCATCGTGTTCTGCTCATTGTTTAAGTCGCTTTGGATAAAAGTGTATGCTGTAAATGTAAAGGGGTAAAATTTCTTGTTTCTGGTGCTTTACTTTCTCACAACGTTACCATCATGGCGTGTCACCAACAAGCGGCTAACGCATAGTTGTGTTTGCTGGGTGAATACATTTGTACATTTTTAATAGTGACAAAATACATGTGTCCTTGTTAATTAATAATAAAAAATCGATGCTATTCTGTTTACATTTATAAGCACAAAGTCAAAAGAAAAGAGCTCTCATTCACCAAAACACGGAGTAACAGCCTCACTACATGCGCCGATTCATTTGCGTAGGGTGCGCAAAGTGCATAAGGTGCGTTCGTACTTTACGTACGTATAGTTTACACTATTATTTCCATAAAATTGCCCCAATTTCTGTATCTGCAAAGCAAAGTATTCAAAAACTTACCATCTTCCAATGCCTACCAACGTACTGATGTCTGTTAGGATTATAAGAACAGAACAAAGTGACGGTACCACAACAAAACACAGCAGAGCAGGAGGGGAGGAGCGAGGTGAGCATGTAAGATGTGAGAGGAGCTGCTACAGTCTGTACAGACATGGGCTTTAGTTTCTGACGAAACGGGAGAAACGTACTGAATGTAGCGGAGAAAAAGTCAAACTAAAGTATCGATCCCATCACACTAGTGACGATCCGATACCAATACCAACGTTGGTATTAATAATATCGATATTTGGATCGATCCGCCCACCACTAGTAAACACTAGTTGGTGTAACATTTTGCAGCCAATAAGTTTAGAATGAGTTTAGAAGTATTTTTTATGGTTTGTAATGTTCATCATTATGAAATGTTTTCTGAATCAGACATGCACACCCATCATATCCACACTCACATTTGCATCTACAAATGCACAACGTTTCCCTCCAACACTAAAAATTGTGCTATGAAAATTTCCATCAGATTTTCCTTTTTTTTCTAAAATCAACCTGGAAATTACAAAACCCATCATGCTTATCCACCGCTATAATCAGGAGAATTTTCCGGGTACGACGAGGCAGACAGGACAGACGCCAGCATGCCATTAAGCAGGTGGGTGTAGAGTGCCATTATTTCTTTTTACGCCAATTAAACACGGCGCATATTCAAGAGCTGTGCCAAAAATAAGCACTCGGTAAATATGCTCATGCAGAAAACTTTTACTTTGGTGGCTTCTATCTGGGGTGGGGATAAGTAATTAGGAAATGACTAATAGCTTCCATCAAGAGTTTCCCTCATGAGGAAACAAAGCTGCAAGCTCAAGTTTCTTCACCACAGCAGAAGAAATGCAATTATATTTTTAACAACTGCTCAAATGTAGACAGAAAATTCATTAGTATGTTGCTCTGTAATCTGAATTTTAGAAAGAACAAAGCAAAGAACCTTATATATACAAAAAGATCGAATGACACTAAACACTGCCTCCTAAAGTAATGCTCAGGATCCTGATCAGACCTTGATTTGTCGGAGCATAAAGAGAAATAAATGACATTCAGCAGTACCTTCAGAAAAAGAGGAAAGGAAAAACACATGCACTGATCAGCCATAACATTAAAACCACCTCCTTGTTTCTACACTCACTGTCCTTTTTATCAGCTCCACTTACTATATAGGAGCACTTTGTAGTTCTACAATTACTGACTGTAGTCCATCCGTTTCTCTACATATTTTTTAACCTTCTTTCACCCTGTTCTTGAATGGTCAGGACTCTCCCAGGACCACCAAATCAGACACAGCAGCACTGCTGGAGTGTTTAAATACTGTGTCCACTTACTGTCCACTCTATTAGACACTCCTACCTAGTTGCTCCACCTTGTAGATGTAAAGTCAGAGACGATCGCTCATCTATTGCTGCTGTTTGACTTGGTCATCTTCTAGACCTTCATCAGTGGTCACAGGACGCTGCCCATGGGGCGCTGTTGGCTGGATATTTTTGTTTGGTGGACTATTCTCAGTCCAGCAGTGACAGTGAGGTGTTTAAAAACTCCAGCAGCGCTGCTGCGTCTGATCCATTCATACAAGCACAACACACACTAACACACCACCACCATGTCAGTGTCACTGCGGTGCTGAGAATGATCCACCACCCAAATAATACAGCAGGAAAGAGGGCTAACATGCATGCAGAGAAACAGATGGACTACAGTCAGTAATTGTAAAACTACAAAGTGCTTCTATATGGTAAGTGGAGCTGATAAAATGGACAGTGAGTGTAGAAACAAGGAGGTGGTTTTAATGTTATGGCTAATCGGTGTAAGCCAATGTGACGTGCTCTTTATTCTGGAATTAGCAACATGTTATTCAGAATACGCTTGTTAGCTAAATACTTTAAAGCCACAGAAATAGAGTGGCGAGGTCTGCGAGGCCAGAGCAAAGCAACAGGATAATAGGAGCTCATACAATCTGCTGGCTGATTAATAAAGCTTTGCAGTAGTGCTCCAAACACACACACACACACACACACTTACACACACGTCTGTGCTTTTTCCAAGCAGCCACAGGCACGCTCCACTATAAACCCCGCTGCCAGGGTTACAAAGCAGCATGCACCCTCACTTTAGCTCAATGCAGGAACAAGTAGGGAATCTGGGGCTGAAAATAAACAGCTTGTATATCTGAAGGCTGTAAAAGAAAAAGAAAGAGTTCTCAGTGAAAAGGATTTGATACAAAGAAGAGAAATGTCTTGTGATTTTGTTTACCTTGTGTCTGCTGTTTTACGTTCGAAACAGAATCTAAGAATCTTTTACCACACGCTTCTTTTGTTTTAGAAACAGAAACTGGTTTGACTGATAGTTTGGTACATTTAAGTGAAGTTAAAGCTCTTTCAAGACCATTTAATATGACATGATTGATAGGATTAATCAATTTAATTGAATGCCTTTTCAATGCATTCATAACATTTATAATTGCCATCACTGCAGAAAATCCTGCTTCACAAAGATAGGATGAAAATGGAAGCAGTGTTTTCATTGCTTTTGTAGCTATCTCTAGTTATTTATTCTTCTGTGTGGCCCGGTAATAAATGACCCATGGACCAGTGCCGGTCCATGCCCTGGTGGTTGGGGACCAGTGATTTAGAGTACCCAATCCAACTTCTGCAAGTTTTTGAGGTGCAGAAAGAAATTGGCATACCCACAGGAAGCCTAGGCAGACACAGGGACAACATCTCATCTCAGAAGGTGACTTAAGGTGAGGTTTAAACCCAAGTCCCCAGGAACCTGGGCAAACCTGTGCTATCTAGAGCCGCCAAAATATCTTCTGCATGCTTTTAGGGCGACGGAGGAAACCAGACTGAAAGGAGGAAACCCAGTAAGACACAGACAGTGAGCAGATGAGAGGATTGGAAACCAGGTTTTTAGGCCCTAAATCTACTAATTATTAATAATCATTTTAAAATGTATTATTAAAAAATTGCAGCTTGCGGCGCTTGGGTAAAACACGCTAGCACGTTTCATAGTTTGAATCTCAGCTCTGCTACTGGAAGGCCGGCACCTATATGGACAATTGGTTCGTGGGATGCTGGAAAGGATTCCTTATAACTGCTGCAGTTATGACCCCTGCTGGTTGATCAAGGGTGCTTGCACAAAGATAAAGGGTATGATATGGAATCTCCGTACGTGATGCGGATCTTCATATGAACCCGCCTCTTGCAAATAAAAAGAAGAGTCCGGCTCCGCGCTCTTGTCGGAGCAGACGTGCAATGATTGTGGCTCTTTTAAGATCAGGAGTGTAAAGGCCTGAATATGAATTGATTACTTGAATATGACTTGATTGGGAACTTGAACTTGAAGAGAAAATGTGTAGCCTTAAATGAAAAGGCTTCACTTGGATTGTTGATTTATGTTTTCTGTTAGTAAGTATGTTTTCTGTTAGGTATAGTAAAATAATACAATAATTATACATTATACTGTATTTTATACATATTAAATAGTAATTAGTTAGTCAGAGTACCCCTATTATTATGTGATGTTATTTCAATATCAATATATTTATATCATACATCATATATCATACACATGTTATTCTGAAATAAAGAATAAATGTTAAAAATCACATATTAGCTTTTAGATAATGTCTGTGTCGCATATCAGTTTAAACCACCAAGTCATTCCAACACTTATGCATTTGTCCATTACAAGGAGGACATTCGGAGTCTCTGAGTGTCTCGCTGCCCACTGCTTACCTGGGCAGCTTCCTAAGTAGAGAGGATTCCAACTGATTCTGAATTTTAGGAGGCAGATTATTTAGATGCTCCTCTTGGACAGCGATTATGCCCTTGACTGTCCCCGCCTACTGCTGCAGTTTTAGCTTACTAAGCTAACATAGTTAGTCTCAGGCCATTCCTCCGACACGTGCGCAGTACCGACTGCATCTTTTCACCTGCACGAGGCGAGTTCATATGTGGATCAGCCTCGTGCACGGAGAGCCACACCCTGATCAACATTATTCCCCAACTCTGCTCAGACGCCATCAATATTGCACCAGTTATGAGAAACCCTGGTCCAGCTCATCCCACCCTGTAAACAACAGCCAATCGTTGTTCATGTAGCCGCCCAGCCCAGCCAGATGGCAGAGCTGAGATTCGATACGATGTATTCGAAATCACAGCTCTGGTGTGCTAGCGTATTTTATCGCTGCGCCACCTGAGCGGCACACCAAAATTAGTTTTGAAAGGTTTAACATGTTCCTTTCATAATAAAATAGAGGTTTAGAGGAATAAATGGCACCCAAGCCCAGTAATGTACCATAATGTTTTGGTTTGTTTTAACTTTTAGCTTCCGTTAGCTCTAATAACTAAAGGTGAATTAGGAAAAACATGGATGTAAGTATTGCTGTGGCCTTTACGTATCAGATATGAAGCTTCTGTTCTAATGTGATGGAAAAGGTCAGGAATGCTACATCTTTTCAGATCTTTTAGAGTTTAATGATTGAAACACCACTGTTTTCTAACAACTCTTACAGTGAGAATTCAGCCTTCTTAAACCTGAATATGTGCAGCGTACCTCACTAGGGTCTGTAGCAGCTGTATATACCCTGCGGATTCCTATATGTGATTTTCACCAGCATAAACCCTTCTACAAAGCTGTCTGTGTGCAGTAGCTAGTGGTTTCACTGGATAAATCCTCAGCTTTTTTCAGAATTTTGTATTCTGATGAATATCAAGCAGAATAGACTGTGAATATGTATCTCCCTCAGTCCCAGCAGTGATTTCAAAAAGCCTCTTTTCTACCCTCTGCTCTCTCAGACGGCCATAGCTACAGGCCATGATGAACATGCATCTGCTCAGAGAGGAAACCGGAGGAAACCAAAGTATCAGCAGCGGAGCAGAGAACGACTCCCTGAGTCCCACCGACATGCAGGATTTCACTCGGAGGGCAGCTCAGCTCGGCCCAGTCACGCCTGCAGGCTGTGGGCTCAGCAGGGTTCAGATTCCTGGTTCAAACCCAACCAAACCAGAGCTGATCGTGTGCAGAGGAGGGAACTATGCCAACTTTAGGGCATCACACATGTAAGCAGAAACTAGGAAGAGTATCAGACTAAAAGAATAAATAGCAAAAAGGGGAATATTTAAGGAGAAACTGTGTGTCTTGAAGAATCAAGGGTTCTGCAAATAGTTCACTTGCCAGATCTATAAATAAAACTTTAAGAGAAAGTTAGAATTTCTACTTTGTTAAAGTGGATTGTTTGGTGAGTTTATATTGCACAATGTTCAAACCAGGGGGGCCCAATATGTTGATCGCAATCTACCAGTCAATCTCACAGTGCTCACTGGTAGATCGCGCCTTATTCAAACAGGTCAACATGATTGACATAAAATGTGTTCACTGTTTCTTCAATTTGCTGTTTGTTACCATAGCTAAACCTCAGCCTGCCTAAAGCACCGCTAATCTAGAACGTTTTCATTCATCAGTAGCCAGTTTGCACCATTTTTGCATTTTTCCTCTTGTAACCTACACTGTTTGTGAAGATGAGTGTGCAACCAAGCACAAAGAAACCAAAAACGGTTCGATTTGGGCAAGAACACTGCAGAGACGCTGTTTCATTCATACGTGAAAGAAGCTGACTGAGAATATTCAAATCTCATGTTACATACAGAAATTGCGCCTCTGCTGGACAGTTTTGGAACCTGCTGGCTGAGGAAAAATATCCAAACATAAGAAATGTGCCACATATTTAACAGCATTTTTGGATCAACCTACTTGTGTGAATCAGCCTTTTCCCACATAAACATAATGAAGTCTAAAAATTGCTTGAGAATCAGTATCAGCAGCTCCTGTCCAGACTACATAAACCTGACTGACACCATTCAGTGTAAATCATCAGAATGAGGTTAGTGTGATTTTTTCAGTCGCTTGTCCTGTAAAGCTGAATATCAATATAGGAACTGAAGCACATTTAAAAATAATGAGGCCAACCTTATTAAAAAGTAGATCGCGATGATCTGTCGACTGAAATAGTAGATCTCAAGCCACGAACGTATGGGCACCCCTGATCTAAATGAAGAATGCTGATATACACCGATCAGCCATAACATTAAAACCACCTCCTTGTTTCTACACTCACTGTCCATTTTATCAGCTCCACTTACCATATAGAAGCACTTTGTAGTGCTACAATTACTGACTGTAGTCCATCTGTTTCTCTGCATGCTTTGTTATCTATCTATCTATTAGACACTCCTACCTAGTTGGTCCACCTTGTAGATGTAAAGTCAGAGACAATCGCTCATCTATTGCTGCTGTTTAAGTTGGTCATCTTTTAGACCTTCATCAGTGGTCACAGGACGCTGCCCACAGGGCGCTGTTGGCTGGATATTTTTGGTTGGTGGACTATTCTCAGTCCAGCAGGGACAGTGAGGTATTTAAAAACTCCAGCAGCGCTGCTGTGTCTGATCCACTCACACCAGCACAACACACACTAACACACCACCACCATATCAGTGTCACTGCAGTGCTGAGAATGATCCACCACCCAAATAACACCTGCTCTGTAGTGGTCCTGTGGGGGTCCTGACTATTGAAGTACAGCATGAAAGGGGGCTAACAAAGCATGTAGAGAAACAGATGGACTACAGTCAGTAATTGTAGAACTACAAAGTGCTTCTATATGGTAAGTGGAGCTGATAAAATGGACAGTGAGTGTAGAAATAAGAAGGTGGTTTTAATGTTATGGTTGATCGGTGTATTTTTATACTGAGTTGAAGCTTTACTTCAGTATTGGATGGTTGAAGGGCAAATGCAATGCATACAAGCAAGACATAAACATACATTTAATATTAAAAATTCTAACATATTCTTTGGTTTCCCTCTTAGTTTTATGACTCCCACAGTAACGCACCATGTGCTTTTGTTTATGTGTTTTTCTGTTACCAGCTACCTTCCTCTTCTCGTTCTTTTGTCACTGCTTTCCAGGTCTATAGTCCTAGCATCAGTATTATGGATTTTGTTCTGCTCGTAATGTCTTACATAAAAGTATATTTTATGTACAGAAAACTATCAAAAAGGTGATTTCATGTACTATAAACCAAATGTATATAACTTCCACACATACAGCGTGAAGACTGTTGCTATTTTTCTCATGAGTGGACAGCATGCAATGCTAAAGAAATTGAAAAAGAGCTCAAGGGTAACACCAAAAGCACATTTTTACAGCTTGTCTACACCAGTCAGGGATAACATTATGATCACCTCCTTGTTTCTACACACACTGTCCATTTTTTTCAGCTCCACTTACCATATAGAAGCACTTTGTAGTTCTACAATTACTGACTGTAGTGGTGTCTTAGTGCTGCACTGCTGGACTAAGAATAGTCCACCAACCAAAAATATCCAGCCAACAGCGCCCCGTGGGCAGCGTCCTGTGACCACTGATGAAGGTCTAGAAGATGACCAACTCAAACAGCAGCAATAGATGAGCGATCGTCTCTGACTTTACATCTACAAGGTGGACCAACTAGGTAGGAGTGTCTAATAGAGTGGACAGTGAGTGGACACGGTATTTAAAAACTCCAGCAGCGCTGCTGTGTCTGATCCACTCATACCAGCACAACACACACTAACACACCACCACCATGTCAGTGTCACTGCAGTGCTGAGAATGATCCACCACCTAAATAATACCTGCTCTGTGGTGGTCCTGTGGGGGTCCTGACCATTGAAGAACAGCATGAAAGGGGGCTAACAAAGCATGTAGAGAAACAGATGGACTACAGTCAGTAATTGTAGAACTACAAAGTGTTTCTATATGGTAAGTGGAGCTGATAAAATGGACAGTGAGTGTAAAAACAAGGAGGTGGTTTTAATGTAATGACTGATCGGTGCATGTTCATGTGTCCAAAAAAACTAGCAAAAAACGTGTTAAAGCAAGTTTGCAAGGATGTTTTTGGGATTGTTTAGATGTTTTGTGAATACTGTTTGAAAGAAACGCACAATGCTGAAAATAAAAGGCACTGCAGACCAATCCCAAAACCTTAAACCTCATCTGGACTCTGAAACACAGGGCCTTGAAAGGCTTACCACCACTTTATTTGGTCAGGGTTGCAGTGGGTCTGATTCAATAGGCGAAACGCAGAAAACACCCCGGACATGTCGCGAGTCCATCACAGGGTATTAATTACAAATTGCATCTAGGAATTTTACAGGAGGATACTGAAGTGGCAGTTCATCTCTCAAAGCTTTAGCTGATGGATGGAACATTACAGTAACAATCAAACCAACAACGCAATGGTTTGAAAAGAAAAAGAGTGTAGCTGCATCTGAAATCGCATACTTCCATACTGAACAGTACGCGCGAAAGCAGTATGCGAGAGCGGTTAGTATGTCCATTTACATTTACATTTTCGGCATTTAGCAAACGCTTTTACCCAAAGCGACCTACAGTTGTGACAGTATACAATCTAAGCAATTAAGTGTTAAGGGCCTTGCTCAAGGGCCCAACAGTGGCAACCTGGCAGTGGTGGGGTTTGAACCAGCAACCTTCTAATTACTGGTCTAGTACCTTAACCACTAGGCTACAACTGCCTGGGCAGCCATTTTTGAGTATGCAAACAATGCACACTTACGGTCTATCCCATAATGCAATTGGAGCTGCAAAGGTGTTTGTAGCGAAGAAGAAAGATGGCGGAAAGCGAAGTAAGACAAACATTAAACATGTTATGATTTTGTACAACCCTGAATAACATTATGAGCAGCTTTGTGTAGAACGACAAAACTAATTTTGTCCGAATTATTATGGTTATGACTGTGACGATGAGACGTCATGCATCACGTGAGGTTGGTAAGATGGCATACTGGTAAGTGTGCATACTTCACACGTGTACTGAAAGAGAGTACTGCTTAACCGGCCGAGCAGTGTATACTTCCTCAAATCTAGTACCTACTACAGTGGACCCTTGACTTACGAATTTAATTGGTTCTGAAGGGCTGTTCTTAAGTCAAAATGTTCGTTAGTTAAACCTATTTTTCCCATAAGAAATAATGTAAATAGAATTAATCTGTGCCAGACCTCCCAAACCCCCCTTACCTAACCTCTCTAATGTCTTAAATGCTCTTTTTTTGTTATAAATACAAGTATATTTCCTATATATATTTATATATACATACTGTAAATATATATAAATCTTAAATTATAGAATAAACATTACTGTAATAAACAACAATACACAGTAGTACTGTACTGTACATAAAACACACATCACATTTCAGTACAGTACGTGTGCTGTATCATACACCATAATACATTTCCTTCTTTTTATATAAAATGTATCTACCAGAAACAACAATAACTCATATTTCTCTATTATTTCCCTCTTTATTTCAGTAGTATTGTATTTTGTAGATGTAATTGCACGAAAGAAAGAATACTTTACTGAGCGAATTCCTTCTTCTCTCTCTCACTCACTGTCCCCTCTGTCTGATACACAGTGACACCTACTTGCAGGAGTAATTATACAACAACAAATAGTGATTTTTTTTTTTTTCATTTTCTCACCACTACACTTCCTCTGCACATTTTTTGGGCCATTTTAATATTGAATTTTACAAAATATAAAGAAAGCACTGAAAAAACAATGTCCGCTTTCCACTCACTGTATATATATATATATATATATATATATATATATATATATATATATATACAGTGTATCACAAAAGTGAGTACACCCCTCACATTTCTGCAGATATTTAAGTATATCTTTTCATGGGACAACACTGACAAAATGACACTTTGACACAATGAAAAGTAGTCTGTGTGCAGCTTATATAACAGTGTAAATTTATTCTTCCCTCAAAATAACTCAATATACAGCCATTAATGTCTAAACCACCGGCAACAAAAGTGAGTACACCCCTAAGAGACTACACCCCTAAATGTCCAAATTGAGCACTGCTTGTCATTTTCCCTCCAAAATGTCATGTGATTTGTTAGTGTTACTAGGTCTCAGGTGTGCATAGGGAGCAGGTGTGTTCAATTTAGTAGTACAGCTCTCACACTCTCTCATACTGGTCACTGAAAGTTCCAACATGGCACCTCATGGCAAAGAACTCTCTGAGGATCTTAAAAGACGAATTGTTGCGCTACATGAAGATGGCCAAGGCTACAAGAAGATTGCCAACACCCTGAAACTGAGCTGCAGCACAGTGGCCAAGATCATCCAGCGTTTTAAAAGAGCAGGGTCCACTCAGAACAGACCTCGCGTTGGTCGTCCAAAGAAGCTGAGTGCACGTGCTCAGCGTCACATCCAACTGCTGTCTTTGAAAGATAGGCGCAGGAGTGCTGTCAGCATTGCTGCAGAGATTGAAAAGGTGGGGGGTCAGCCTGTCAGTGCTCAGACCATACGCCGCACACTACATCAAATTGGTCTGCATGGCTGTCACCCCAGAAGGAAGCCTCTTCTGAAGTCTCTACACAAGAAAGCCCGCAAACAGTTTGCTGAAGACATGTCAACAAAGGACATGGATTACTGGAACCATGTCCTATGGTCTGATGAGACCAATATTAATTTGTTTGGTTCAGATGGTCTCAAGCATGTGTGGCGGCAATCAGGTGAGGAGTACAAAGATAAGTGTGTCATGCCTACAGTCAAGCATGGTGGTGGGAATGCCATGGTCTGGGGCTGCATGAGTGCAGCAGGTGTTGGGGAGTTACATTTCATTGAGGGACACATGAACTCCAATATGTACTGTGAAATACTGAAGCAGAGCATGATCCCCTTCCTCCGGAAACTGGGTCGCAGGGCAGTGTTCCAGCATGATAATGACCACAAACACACCTCTAAGACGACCACTGCTTTATTGAAGAGGCTGAGGGTAAAGGTGATGGACTGGCCAAGCATGTCTCCAGACCTAAACCCAATAGAACATCTTTGGGGCATCCTCAAGCGGAAGGTGGAGGAGCGCAAAGTCTCGAATATCCGCCAGCTCCGTGATGTCGTCATGGAGGAGTGAAAAATCATTCCAGTGGCAACCTGTGAAGCTCTGGTAAACTCCATGCCCAGGAGAGTTAAGGCAGTTCTGGGAAATAATGGTGGCCACACAAAATATTGACACTTCAGGAACTTTCACTGAGGGGTGTACTCACTTTTGTTGCCGGTGGTTTAGACATTAGTGGCTGTATATTGAGTTATTTTGAGGGAAGAATAAATTTACACTGTTATATAAGCTGCACACAGACTACTTTTCATTGTGTCAAAGTGTCATTTTGTCAGTGTTGTCCCATGAAAAGATATACTTAAATATCTGCAGAAATGTGAGGGGTGTACTCACTTTTGTGATACACTGTATATATATATAGAGTGAGAGAGAGAGAGAGAGAGAGAGAGAGAGAGACGGTTGGAGTCAACTTGTTCGTGACATCACGTGTTTCGCGAATTTCGGTTCATAATCCGAAATTTAATTGTACGTTAAGTTGAAAAAGATCGTTCATAACCCAAAATGTTCGTATGGTAAACCGTTCGTAACTCAAGGGTCCACTGTATTTAATTATGCGATTTCGGACGCAGCCTGTGTCTTCTCTTACAATTTAAACTTCATCCTAACTGAGATGATAAACTGAACAATGAAGGTTTATGAAAGAAATGGAATAAAATAACACTCACCGCTGTGTAAGTCTTACAAGCAGCTACTAAACATTATTGCTGTTACAGCTTCTACACAATTATTAAATGGGTCTGCATAGTTTTTAGCTTGAACCATTAATTAGTGCACACAGACAGTAAAGAAGTTAAGTTTAATTGTGTTTGCCTATAGATCACATTTTACAACTAATTAATGCAGAAATTCTGGTCATTTTTCTTGCAACTGTAAATATAAAAACCTTATTTTAATGTATTAATGTGACTAACACTATGTGGGTAGGTAGTGTATTTATGTAGGAGCAAAATAATGCTCTCTCTCGCTCTCTCCATCTCTCTAAATATGCTGTGACTATAAGCGCTATTTAAAGAGCTTTAATTACACATAATTCTCAGCATAATCTCTCCATCCACTTTCATTAACTTGATTTTATATTTAAAGAAACTTATGATGAAGAGTGACATGAGTTTTATGCTTGTATGGTTTATTTAAACAGGGCAACAGCACTCCCTGGTGTTCAAGCACTTCTTGTGTTCGTGTAATGCTTTGTAGGGAGCACAAATTCTGATAAAATACAGCCTACAAGCACATAAATTTATTTATTAGGATTTTAATGTCACTTTGGTTACATTCATGACAGGACAGGTAGTTACTGGTGACACAAGATCCATCCGTTTAAGTCTTTAATGTCAAACACACTCATGGACAATTTTTTTGGGAGGAAACCGGAGCTCCTGGAGGGAACTCCACACAGAAAGAACCCGAACCGCTCCTCCTGGGAATCGAACCTAGGATACCCCCTGCTGTGAGATGACAGTGCTACCCACCAACCCACCGTGCCACCCTGCATATAAGCACATAGTGTTCTTCTGGCCCTGTAAAATACCTGTTGCCCTGTGGCTATTCAAGCAGAACTGAGATGAGAGGACATTTATTTTGGAAAACTGGTTGTGTATTGCTGTTCAGACAAGTTAAAAATCACCAACAGTTTCACGGTCCTGTAGAACTACATATATTTTAGGCTAATTTAAAATAATGGGGTTGTTTTTTTTACACGTATACACTAAAAATAACACATATATTATATAAAAACACTGAAATACAATTGAATTTATTGTTTCCTTATGCTTCCTAATTGTGGAGATGCTTGATCTTGGAATACCATATTCTGTTCAGTACCGGCGCATTCACATGAGAAGTGACAAAATCGTTTTTGCGCTGCTGTGCCGTTATTTCCTGGAAAATGCAGATAAACACAGATACACGTGGACGCTGCAAATTTGATGGTTATTTCACACAAATGCAGATTCATCACACTTTGATGACACTTTACTGCACCGCTCCAGCCAAACGCTGAGCAAAGCGGCGGTCGCACACACATCAAGTTTAAGGGGAGAAATTTCTCGAGGATGGGCGTCGAGTTTCAAAGATTTAGGGGACATATGTAGGTACCTCTGTAAATAAATATACCTTTTAAGTTCTTAAGTTCTACATACACTGGCTGCAAACCTCACACAGTGAGTTCATAGGATCTCACACCACTTCATTTTTATGTTTTGGCTGTGATACTAAAAGCCCATCATACATTACAAAATCTAACACATACACTGTAAAAAGGACACTGTGAAATGTACAGTAACTTGCTGGCAGCAATTAGCCGGTAAGTTGCTGTAATAAATTTTACAGTACGCATACTGCAAATTTAATTACAGTAACTATAAAATACTGTAATATTTATTACAGTAATAATCACAGTACGGTAGCTCTTATTACAGTAATTTCACATTACTGTAACCTATTACAGCAGTAATGCAGTCTTTTAATTACAGCAAATATCAGACTACTTTAAAGACATTACAGCATTTAACACTAAAATAATATTCGAAAAATAACTATACATTGTAAAAATTAAGACACTGCATTTGTAACAAAAATCATTTATTGAATTTCAACATTTTAAAACATGTTTTTGAAAATACCTAGATAATTAAATAAAATACATTCATATTTTTGTAAACACTGCTGTTTTGAACAAAACCATAAAAATGTGCAAGTGCTTTGTTTTACATTTGCTGGAATCCACATCTTGGGCTGAAGTTTTCTTTCCTGCACTGTAAAGATAAAACAAGGAATTACTGTTACTGCTGTAGAAATGTATATACAAGACTGGAGACTATGACAGTTTTGTTAATTCCTAACCTCCCATTAGAGATATTACATTAATAAACACATTCTGCTATTAAAAATGTGCTGTTTAAAATTCTTACCTGTTTTGGTAATGTTATGCACGCTGGCTCTCTAGTGTATCACTTTTGGATGGACCATTAGCTAGTTGTTTATCAACTGGCCGATTAGTTCTATGTTTAGCGAGCTAGCTCGCTTTCTGTCTTAATAGCGTTTTAAAAGAGTAGGTGACTATTATCAAGTAATTCTAATTTCTGTACCTGTTACTGATGATATAAAGACGTCTTTCTGTCTGAGTGATAAAAAAACTAATATTTTTGTTAGATATAATGCAAACTGTACTATTACCAAAGACGGATTATTGTTTAAACTGACAGAAAAGAACAATCCCGCTTAAACTTACCGTATTGTGATTCACAGCAGAAATATGCTTACTGTAGAATTCGTTCACCACTGAAACTTGACCATGATCCTTTGCAGATCTACAGTAAAATGCTGTGTACAGGTTCTACAGTAAGAATTTTATCATTCTACAGTAGTAATACTGTAAAAACTACAGAAATTTGTTACAGTGTAGTCATCATTATTTGAACCAAATATATTTAACTTGTTGTTGTAATAATAGTAAATAAAGGCCAGAATCTAATCTAATCTTTTTTTTTTCCAACAGTTAGATAAATAGTAAAATAATGTCTAAATACAATTTCATAATCTACAATCAAAAGTATGTAGACACCTCACCATCAGCTTTCCCATTCAAAATCATGAGTATTAATACAAAGGGGTACAGGGGTATGGTCATGCTGGAATAGTAAAATAGTCTTTTCCCCAAACTGTTACCTTAAATATAGCTGGGGCCACCACAAATGCTTAGAATTAAATGTAACACCTTTTATATACAGTATATGCAATTTTATCTTCAGGAACTGACTGGCTATTTGTTGGTGCTGCATGTGCTCATAGCCAGACCTACACACAGTCAGATTAGGCATACCTAAACCATTAAAGTGTTTAAGAATTTGGTGCCTGCTTCTATGTGGCTTCTCTGCATTCAGATTGCTGATGGCTGAATTATCAAGCATGGTAACAAAAGTGCATCATACCTGTGTGGTGAATGTATTTATACACTGATATTTTAAGGAATATTAATTTAAAAAAAACAAGGCTTCAAATTTAAAAGCTTTCTTTTGAACCTGTTTAATCACATTTAAACCTGCATGTTTATCAACTTAGTGTTTTCTTAAAATGTAAAATGTGCTCTCAGTAAAAACGGCATGGTTGGATTCACACTAGCATTGTTCATAAATGCTTTAAAAGTTCATCTAAAAATCAATCACTTTGTGGTTGCAGAACTGTTAAAAAATCTATGAATGTACGTGCAAAGATGAGGTGCTAATCATGAGTGATGATACAGAATTCCTTTAACGCACTGATCTGGAAAAAAAGTTGTTCTGTAACCAGTGTGTTAAGACACCGTGTCTGACATTAACATATAACATGCAGGTATTGATTTTATTATGTTCCTTAACGTCGATTCAAGAGATTTATGAACTTGCCTACGATATTTAATATATGCTGCTAAATAATAAAAACACTGAAATATTAATAATAATTGATTACATGTTAATAAATTAGATGAATGCTGTCAGAAATGAGTAAATCATTCATGCTGTGATTTCAGAAAAGCAGGTTTTGCATATAACAAGAGATAGTGGGTAATTTATCATCTTTTTAATCAGTAATTTTATATGTGGACATCTGACAATCTTATTCAAGGACCATTTGCTATATTATAGATTTGCCCCTTTACCCCTCTGAAAAGACTTTCCACAAGATTTTTAAACATATCTGTGCTCATTCAGTCAAAACAGCCTTTGTTTTTAAGTCATCCTAAAGGTATGCGATTGGGTTGAGGTCAGGGCTTTGTCCAGCCAGGCATTTCCCCCCAGTTTCCCTTCCAATCTAGTCGTATCCAATTACCCGATTACATTTCTTTTCCCTTTACTGATGCTGACCTCCCCTCTGAGTGAGGAGAGCCGTGACTAACACACAACCCCTCCGACACGTGTGCAGTAGCTGACTGCATCTTCTCACCTGTACAACCTGCCGGGTGGCAGAGCTAAGATTTGAACTGACGAGTTTTATGTCATTTATTGTAAGTAAAGTTCTCAATAAATGAGTATATGTGGTAAACATGAAAAGAACAGTACAGACCTGTATCACCTACTGTCAGGGGGCTCCTCTCTTAGGCAGAGACAGTAAGTACATTTTTGCAGACACTATTTAGGTCCACTTTAATTTTTATCCCCTCTGTAATTATTGGCACCCTTGGTAAAGATGAGTAAAAGAATAGAAAGTTCTTTTTTTACAAAAACTGCCACAAATATTGACACCCCTTGAGTAAGTTTATTGGTGTTGAAAGTGGAACTTTTAAGCAATAATTTTCTTGGATATATATATATATATATATATATATATATATACAGTATATATATATGATGTGGCAATGGGAAAATACAACATGGGATATAACAAGAGATCAGGCAGTTCAAATAAGGGAACTTCATAAGTTCCCTTGACCTTGATCTAAAATGCTCGTTATACTCAACTAGAACTGTGACAAAATTGCCTGGACGATGATGAAGTTTGTGTTGCCCCTCTGTGCAGGGTGAAGGATTCTGTCGGACTTCGGGTATGGTTCAGGTGGAGTAAGGCGTGCACCAGGAGCAGCTCCGTAGACCTTTTAAATATTTTCTTATTTAACCCAAGTTAATTCGTCTCTAATTATTAGAATTCATTGACTACGTGATCAAAGTTTGTTGATTTAAATTCAGAATGCAGACAGATATTGATTAAACAGGTGATGCTAATCAAAGAGGAAACGACGCTACATCGGCCGCCCCTGCGGAACTGGTTGAAGCGGAGCTAACTGCAGCCCTGCTAAAGGAAGTTCTGATTCAGACGCTACGGGACGAGATTTCTTCACTCAGAACCACATTTTTTGCAATCTACGATCTACTGCACTCGCAGCTAAAGTTCAAGACATGGAAACTGCAGTTACGGATACGACTCAGAGGCTAACTACTCTTGAGGGACAATGCGCCATGCTTTCGTCTGAAAATTAATATATCCCAGAGGGAAGTCGGATGACCTGTACAGTGTGAAGGATGGTAAGAGAGGCAGAGAATTCCTCAAGGATCACTGTTGGACAGTTACTGTAAATAAAAGCATCTTGGGCTCACCAAGTCTCTAAAACTACCACCAGACACCACGTCCATGCCAGCAGATTTTTCGAAGGCCCTTCTTGTCATCTAACCACAAACTGAAGCACCTGGAGATTGCTAAATGCTACTAGAACTCAAAGTGAATTTGACATTAAAAGAAGGATGAATACAAAGAAAAGAAACTGATGACCATTGTTAAGTATGGTGGAGGGTCTGTAATGGTTGTGGGGATGTTTTTCCACCAGGAAAAAGCCTTGGGAACTTTGTTAGGATACATGGCATGATGGACCAGTACAGTTTAAATGAAAATCCGTCAGCCTCGGCCAAGAAAATACAAATGGCTCGTCATTGGATCTTCCATTGATCTGGAGAGTTCCTGTAAACAGGAACGGTCTCAAATGCTCTGCTCTGTATTGTGTACTCTCCACCTTTATAAGATGTTATAAGAGAAGAATAAGTGCTGGTGTATTGGCAAAGAGAAGTTAATTAAATGCAGGGCTGCCAATATTGGTCTCTTTTAGGATGAGAATGTCCATGTTGAAAGGACACAAAGGGTTACTCAATGGTTTGATGACAATAAAAACTATGTCAATTTGATACAGTGGATATAAAATGTATTCAGAACCCTAATTGTTTGTACATTTTTCTGTGTTCTGGATTTGTTTTAAAATGGATATAATTAGACATTTGTCCAATGAAGAGCTAGAAAAAGGAAATGTTCACTGAGGAAGCATGTCTGTAAATTGCTTTAAATTAGAGTGTCTTGTTTATTTTTTTCAAATTAATAATAAATCATAAACTTTCTTCATTCTTTTATTTTATTTTCTGCTTGTCCAATTAGGGTCGCGGGGGGAGGGGGGCTTCGTTGTCGGCTGGGGTGCTGGAGCCTATCCCAGCTTTTCAATGGGCGCAAGGCATACAGTAACACCCTGGACGGGACGGCAGTTCATCACAGGGCAGACACACACACACACACATACAGGGCAATTCAGTGTCTCCAATTAACCTGACTGCATGTTTTTGGACTGTGGGAGAAAACCGGAGCTCCCCGAGGAAACCCACACAGGCACCGGGAGAACATGCAAACTCCGCACAGAAAGGACCTGGACTGCCCCGTCTGGGAATTGAACCCAGGACCTTCTTGCTGTGAGGCAACAGTGCTACCCACTAAGCCACTGTGCCGCCAAAATCCTAAACCCTTTATGTACTAGCAGAAGTGTTAACTTAGCAGTTAATCTAGAGATTACTGCTTCAAGCTGAACCACAGATAATTGCCACTGTTGCGTCCCTGTAATGTAGATGGTCACAATTCTAAGTCATTTTGGATAAAAAAAAGTCTGGTAATTCTGTAAATTTCTCAGGTTTTGGAACCTCTTTTATCCCCCAACACAAACAGAGTAACGTAGTGCATACTGTTAGGTGTCGGGAGGATTGCCGGGAACTGTACATTGGGGAAACTAAACAGCCACTGGCAAAACGGATGGCACAGCATAGGAGATCGACCTCTTCTGGTCAAGACTCTGCGGTTTACACTCACCTGCAAGCCAGCGGCCACTCATTTAAAGATGACGATGTGCAGATCCTTGACAAGGAAGAACGTTGGTTTGAACGAGGAGTCAAGGAGGCCGTCTATGTGAAGAGGGAACGACCATCCCTGAACCCAGGTGGGGGGGCTGAGAGTACATCTCTCACCATCTTACAATGCCGTGATAGGAGCTATACACCAATCATATGTGAAAGGCACACATGGCCATTGTAATTAATGGTCATTGTGATTTGCATATGAACCTGATTGATCGGTGTTGGGTGTTATGCAAATCGTCTAGATATAAGGTTGGGGTTTTCACCACCAGCTCAGACTGAAGAGGTCACTTGGATGAGTGATGAAACGTATCTCTACAGCAAACTTGTGTCCAGATGAACTGATTCAACTTTGTGGATTTGTGTACCTGGATTATTGAGCATGCATCAAGAGATTTGCACGTCTTGATTTGGGCAGTTTATCCCATTTATCATGGCGGATCTTTTCAAGCTCCATGAGATTGGCTGCATGGCAAACATCTGTGACCTGCTATTTTCAGGTTTGATGGGATTTAACCCAGCTATGCAATTTAAAATCTATTTCTTTTGCAGACATGGTGTTCCAAAAACCCACCACAATTTCTAAAACTTGTAAAATTGATGCCCATTTAAAACTGCCAAGGCAGATTTATTAATAATTCTGAAGGGCAATTTTACACTAAATATTCTTAGCTTTTCGATTTTACAGCACAAAATATGGAATATATTAGAAACACTGTATTACAGTTGGTTTAAAAGCCCAAATAAAGATAACACAGTGTTTGTGACTGTTGTTCATGCCTATTTTAGATAATTATGTCCCTGACACTGTTCCTGTGGGATTCTTAAATAGCCGAGGCTTTTATATTGCCTTTTATTCATGTGGTTCTGATGCAAATGCAGGCCTATTCACAGTGTCACTGAGAGAGAATATAGAATGGCTTCTTTTATTTCTTGATATAGAGAAGTTTGCTGGGAGTGTGATATATATACACCGATCAGCCATGACATTAAAACCACCTCCTTGTTTTTATACTCACTGTCCATTTTATCAGCTCCACTTACCATATAGAAGAACTTTGTAGTTTTACAATTACTGACTGTAGTCCATCTGTTTCTCTGCATGCTTTGTTAGCCCCCTTTCATGCTGTTCTTCAATGGTCAGGACCCCCACAGGACCACCACAGAGCAGGTATTATTTAGGTGGTGGATCATTCTCAGCACTGCAGTGACACTGACATTGGTGGTGGTGTGTTAGTGTGTGTTGTGCTGGTATGAGTGGATCAGACACAGCAGCGCTGCTGGAGTTTTTTAAATACCGTGTCCACTCACTGTCCACTCCTACCTAGTTGGTCCACCTTGTAGATGTAAAGTCAGCGACAGGCGCTCATCTATTGCTGCTGTTTGAGTTGGTCATCTTCTAGACCTTCATCAGTGGTCACAGGGCGCTGCCCACGGGGCGCTGTTGGCTGGATATTTTTGGTTGGTGGACTATTCTCAGTCCAGCAGTGACAGTGAGGTGTTTAAAAACTCCAGCAGCGCTGCTGTGTCTGATCCACTCGTACCAGCACAACACACACTAACACACCACCACCATGTCAGTGTCACTGCAGTGCTGAGAATGATCCACCACCAATGTTATGGCTGATCGGTGTATATATATTGCAGTACACATTCTCTATTGTGCTGACATTTTCTGCTTTCATTCTGTTGCTTCAGTTCTTTTCTAGGTCGGCGTAATCACAATAACATTTGCTAATACAAGAGGAGATCAGATGTCTTCTTTCTAGTCTCATAAATAGATCCTCAAGCCGCTGTTGTGCCGTGTGTTCTCTTAAAAAATACAAAACAAATGTTATGTGCTGATGTACTTTTTATTGCACCTTCTAAAATCAGACCTACTATAATTCAAGGTAAAACCTGCCACTGCTGCACAGTTACAGTAAATGCTACATAATTCTAATAAATAATTCAGGAGGATGTGAGCGAGCGTGCTGATGAGATTTTTGCATTTGTGCTTACTGCAGTTAATACAATAAAGTGTGAAATACGAGGCCGTTTATCTGAGCTAATTGTGTTTTGTCAGTCTACAAAAACTGCAGTATTGTAAATATTACAAAATTTTATTTTAGTTATTTATTGTAAATATTACAATATTACTAAAAATTTATTGAATAAAATTAAACACAATAGATTTTCATGCAACATATGTGTGACCTTGATTCCAGTGGTTTTAATAGATTTTTGCCTCAATTTAAAACATTGTCAATTCCAGTTCTCACTCACTAAACAGTCGCCAAACTGGAAGCCTCAGGGCTAACACATGCTTTTTCTAAGACATGTGAAACAGACCACTCCATCTTCTCAAACCACAGCATATAGAACAGCAAGTCTAACAACCACAAACTGAAGGAGGGCATAAGAGACATATTTACATCTGAAACAAGTGATATTTATACTAACTTATTTGTTAAAATTAGTGGCATATAATAATAATATAAATTAAACATATGTTTTTAATTTATTTATTAGGATTGTAACATCATGTTTTACACACTTTGGTTACATTCATGACAGGAACGGTAGTTACTGGTTACACAAGATTCATCAGTTCAAGCTTAATGTCAAACACAGTCATGGACAATTTTGTTCACCTCACTTGCGCGTCTTTGGACTGTGGGAGGAAACCGGAGCTCCCGGAGGAAACCCACACAGACACGGGGAGAACATGCAAACTCCACACAGACCTGGACCGCTTCACCTACCACTTGCTTTTATACACTGGTGCATTTGTTTTAGAGAAAAACATGTTTTCACTTCGTCATCATGGGTGATTAAGTGTAGATTTATAGGGACAAATGGCACTCACATTATATCCATTCCAAATTTAAATGTACAAAAAGGGGTTAAGGGCTCTGTAACAAAGTTTTATGTTCACCAACGTCTAATGGTAATGTATGATAATCCTTAAGCCAAAATTGTAATATGCAAAGACACAACGATCAAGCAACAGAAACGTATTAGTGAACGTCTATCTGTGTAATAACATTTATACATATCTGACTCCTGACTCAATGCTAATCTTGTAGACTATTCCTAATAATATTAATGGCCTTCAGATTATGCATTAGTCTATATGCTGGATCGCACACATCAGTCAGTTCATCTGAGAGCTGATTGATTGGGTTTTATTTGCACTGTGGAGTTCAGATTTGAAATCTCCAGACACTCTGTATGTACTCTGCACAGTATTCATCCATCGACCAGCTGGAACCAGTATTATTTATCTACTGTATCATCTGATTGCTATCATTTGTATCAGATCTTCTTCACACACACACACATGGACTGTTATTATCGGAAACCTGCAAAGATAATCACAGACATGCTAAGAAATCACTATCCGTGCATATTCCTTCTCCTATTGTGCAGCAGCGTTTTCAAACTTGGCTACGGAGAAAAAAACGAGAGCTGGGCGGTGGGTAGCCGGGGAATGAATGAGACTGAGTGCTTCTCATTTAGTGTTTGTACTTCAGTGGCTCAGAATGAATCTGTCCCTTTGGTTTGTACCATATTGGATCAGGCCATGATCTCCCTCACCGACAGTCATCCATCACACAATCCCAGCAGCATGCACATGCAGGGGTCAATCTTACAAATTCCCACCTCAAATTTGGTCCAATCCAGCATGCCAAAAAAAGGGTTCAGAATGTGAGAAGGTAATGAATCCAGTCGGAGTCTGCAAACACAGAAAGGCCGTACAGGTCAGTCACCTTTAATTGGATAAAAGATCATCCTGAATAGCCATTACTACACAGGGCCTGATGTGAAAAATCATGGTCGAGCCATCACCAGGAAATGCATAATTAAGCCTCAGTACACTTTAGACACCTAAAAGAACTCCTTTGAATTCATCATTAAGAAATAATCTCCACTAGAGCTTAGTGTGATTTACATAATGACTTTAAAGATAAAGATATACACCGATCAGCCAAAACATTAAAACCACCTCCTTGTTTCTACACTCACTGTCCATTTTATCAGCTCCACTTACCATATAGAAGCACTTTGTAGTTCTACAATTACTGACTGTAGTCCATCTGTTTCTCTACATACTTTTTGTCACCTGCTTTCACCCTGTTCTTCAATGGTCAGGACCCCCACAGGACCACCACAGGTATTATTTAGGTGGTGGATCATTCTCAGCACTGCAGTGACACTGACATGGTGGTGGTGTGTTAGTGTGTGTTGTGCTGGTATGATGGATCAGACACAGCAGCGCTGCTGGAGTTTTTAAATACCATGTCCACTCACTGTCCACTCTATCAGACACTCCTACCTAGTTGGTCCACCTTGTAGATGTAAAGTCAGAGATGATCGCTCATCTATTGCTGCTGTTTGAGTTGGTCATCTTCTAGACCTTCATCTGTGGTCACAGGACGCTGCTCACTGGGCGCTGTTGGCTGGATATATTTTTGGATCTGGTGCCTGTACCTCGTTCACTACACATGAGGCAAAAATACACCATATAGCCAAAAGTATGCAGACACCCAACCATCATGGGACATAATGTGGAGCCTTCACTCTTCTGGAA
Organism: Trichomycterus rosablanca; assembly: GCF_030014385.1. Classification (NCBI taxonomy): domain Eukaryota; kingdom Metazoa; phylum Chordata; class Actinopteri; order Siluriformes; family Trichomycteridae; genus Trichomycterus; species Trichomycterus rosablanca. The sequence continues at coordinate 50,482,541 of NC_085990.1, read as the reverse complement.
AGGCTTTCCACAAGACTTTACAAACTCTTCTATTCAATCACACTCGCTCACAACTAGGCATAATTTGGAGTAGCCAGTCCACCTACTGGCATAAATGGGTGGCGGGAAGGAAACAGAGTACATGACTTAAAAAACACATTAACAATAAAAAACGGCACAAATGGCAGCGATTAAACCCAGGACTGTGGAGCTGTCGGACACACACACTACATGCTGTGGCTTCATGCTGCCACATGAAGGTTTAAAACGATTTATTTTCTTTTAATAGTTTTACAAAAGCATGATCACTTACACCATGCTGATGTGATAGAATGTGAACTGAATATACAATACATATTGTGTTGTGCTGTATGAGTATAAAAGTGTTTAATATTTGGCATTTCCCTTTTTTCTGGTGCTTACATCCACTTTAAATTAATATGCAGTGTAGCTTTTGTCTTTAAAAACAAAAGGGCATGTATTTATAAGCAAAGACCAAGACATACTATTACATACACCGGGGGGGGGGGGGGGGGGGGGGGGTTATCCTATGTTTAAGGATAACATTTTATTCTTAAAGTTGATGTTAGAAGCAGGAAAAATGAACAAGCGAGTTTCAGCGAGTTTGACGAGGGCCAAATTGTGATGGCTAGACGACTGGGTCAGAGCATCTCCAAAACTGCAGCTCTTGTGGGGTGTTCCTGTTCTGCAGTGGTCTGTATCTATCACAAGTGGTCCAAGGAAGGAACAATGGTAAACCGGTGACAGGGTCATGACGCACGTGGTGAGAGAAGGCTGGCCCATGTGGTCCGATCCAACAGACAAGCTACTGTAGTATTTGTATTCTTCGTATATCGTATTCTGTTCAAATTGCTGAAGAAGTTCATGCTGGTTCTGATAGAAAGGTGTCAGAATACACAGAGCATCACAATTTGTTGCGTATGGGGCAGCAAAAGGGGGACCTTTAGGAATGTGGTCATAATGTTATGCCTGATCGTTGTATGTATTATGAAGCACAAACAAAAAAAGACTTTCCAGGAATGTAAAATTGACTATAAGGTCTCAACAAGCGGCACACTGTGCCACAAAAAAAGACATTTACTATAATATATCAGTGAAGAAGGGTTACAAAGCCATTTTACCCCTTTATTGGTCTGCTCAACCATTTGGTCAAGCTTACTTTGAGTCTAAATATAAATATATAAATATAAAAAAATAAGCTGTATTTAAATAATCTTGTTTGGGTCGTATCTACTCCCTGGTTTACATGTTAAACGTAAAAATATTGGTAGAGGGTTTTAAGAAAACAGCTTTTCTAACCTTTATGTCAACTTGAAGCTTGAGTGAAAATTTGGTGGAGGTTCAGTAAATAACATGAATCGTTTGTTGTTGGTTTAGTCCCAAGAAACTAAGAAATGCAATAAAATAATTTTTTTAACATTATTTTCTTGGTGAGACCATTAAAGGGTTAAGACTCTGGGACTAGAGCCAACCACATCAACAGCCATTATCTTTAAATGGAGAAAAGTGGTGCTAAATAATTCCAGAATTGGCCGGGCTACCAAAATCCTTCCAAGAGCGCATTGATGATTCATCCAGAAAGTCACAAAAAAGCCCAGACAAACATCCAGGGAACGGCAGGCCTCGCTCACCTCAGAATTAAATTTATGTGAGAGCCGCCAGGCGAAAACAATTGCTAATCAAGAAGAGCCCAGCGTAATGGCTCATCTCACATCTGCCAAAAACATCTTGATGGGTTCCAAGCCTTTTAAGATGTTTTGTGGACTGATGAGTGTAAAGTGGAAGACACGGGTGCTGTTTAATTTCGTCGCCAATAGCATTTCACAATAAGAACAATAATAAGAACAATGAGACAAAATTCTGAAAGAAAACGTCTGTTCATTTGTACCTAATGTGAAGCTTAAGTGAATTTAGGTTTACAACACAAAGGCAAGAATAAATCCACTTCTGCAAGGCTCAAAAAAACTACATTAGAATTTCTAAAGTTCTTAGATAAACTCTACAACTTCTTAGATAAACGCTACAACTGAGGGCAGCCTAGCGGTTGTAGCCTAGCGGTTAGGGTACTGGACTAGTAATCAGAAGGTCACTGGTGCAAGCCCCACCACTGCTAGGTTGCAGCTGTTGGGCCCCTGAGCAAAGCCATTAACCCTCAATTACTCACACTGTATACTGTCACAGTACTGTAAGTTGCTTGGGATAAAGGTGTCTGCTCATTGCTCTACTGAGTTGATTTAGCAGGATATTAAACAGACGGTTTATGTTTGAAAGCTGTTCAATTTGGATGAATTTACCAAGAATTTGCAGTTATTTACCTTGTTTATTTGTGCTTAAGCTTTATTATTTCCAGCGGTACCTTAAAACTCAACGTCAGTTGGTTCTGGAAGTGGTGTTGAGTTTAAAAGACGTTGAGTTTCAAGATACATTTTCCCATAAGGATGTTTGGGAAACCTGCTAATGCGTTCCATGGTCCCGTGAAACTGCATATACACCAATCAGGCATAACATTAAAACCACCTACTTGTTTCTACACTCCATTTTATCAGCGCCACTTAATATATAGAAGCACTTAGTAGTTCTACAATTACTGACTGTACATATCGTTTTAGCCTGCTTTCACCCTGTTCTTCAATGGTCAGGATCACCACAGAGCAGGTATTATTTGGGTGGTGGATCATTCTCAGCACTGCAGTGACACTGACATGGTGGTGGTGTGTTAGTGTGTGTTGTTCTGGTATGAGTGGATCAGACACAGCAGCGCTGCTGGAGGTTTTAAACACCTCACTGTCACTGCTGGACTGAGAATAGTCCACCAACCAAAAAATATCCAGCCAACAGCGCCCCGTGGGCAGCGTCCTGTGACCACTGATGAACTCAAACAGCAGCAATAGATGAGCGATCGTCTCTGACTTTACATCTACAAGGTGGACCAACTAGGTAGGAGTGTCTGATAAAGTGGACAGTGAGTGGACACGGTATTTAAAAACTCCAGCAGCGCTGCTGTGTCTGATCCACTCATACCAGCACAACACACACTAACACACCACCACCATGTCAGTGTCACTGCAGTGCTGAGAATGATCCACCACCTAAATAATACCTGCTCTGTGGTGGTCCTGTGGGGGTCCTGACCATTGAAGAACAGGGTGAAAGCAGGTTAAAAATATTTTTACTTCTTTATTGTTTCCTTATGCTTCTTAATCGTTGAGATGCTTGATCTTGGAATACCGTATTCTGTTCAGTACCGGCGCATTCAGATGAGAAATGACAAAACCGTTTTTGCGCTGCTGTACCGTTATTTCCTATGGAGTGTGACGGCGCACAAAACTTAACGTGATTTATTGTACTAAAACACAAGTTTAAAAGTGAAACAGGGAGGAAAATCCAGATAAACACAGATACATGTGGAGCTTTCAGTCTGGATCTGATGGTTATTCCACACAAATGCAGATTCGTCTCATATTCACACTTTGATGATGTTTTACTGCACCGCTCGAATTTAAGGGTACAAATTTCTCAATGAAGTGTGTCAAGTTTAGGGGACGTGGAGTTACAAGGTACCACTGCATTATCTTTTAAGCCACAGTATTGTTCTATATTGGTTAAGCATCCTGCGCTGGGTTTTATTTTCAGTCTTGCAGGTGCAGAGGCGTGGCCCGCCCCTTTACAGAAGGGACAATTTGTGCACTCAGACTCAGTACCAGGGTTTAAATGCAAACATTAAACAAACACTGATTACAGTCAGATTACGTTAGAAGAGCTGCTCATCTCATCAGTACTTGAGAAAAATGTCATATTTATGATGAGGTTAAATGTGAATTTCAGTTCGCATCAGCCGCAGATGTGCAGTGACACAGACAAGAGGTTCAACGTCTGTAACGAAGCTGACGGGGTTGGGAAGATTCATAGCACACACTCCAAGCATTTAATTGCTCCAACAACTAATTTGAAAAGTAATTAGTGGTTGCAAGGCACAAGTCTTGCAGTTCAACAGGAACAATGAGTAACAATAATGCACGGCGACATGTGCACACAGACACTTTATAAAGCATGCAGTCACCGCGAATGGGGTCGCAAAGTCCATGATTAATTGAAGGGTAAAAATAGAGGTGTTATTGTGCGGCTGTTTCTTATTATTCTTGTCATAATATGATATGCAATATACAGTGTATCACAAAAGTGAGTACACCCCTCACATTTCTGCAGATATTTAAGTATAACTTTTCATGGGACAACACTGACAAAATGACACTTTATCACAATGAAAAGTAGTCTGTGTGCAGCTTATATAACAGTGTAAATTTATTCTTCCCTCAAAATAACTCAATATACAGCCATTAATGTCTAAACCACCGGCAACAAAAGTGAGTACACCCCTTAGTGAAAGTTCCTGAAGTGTCAATATTTTGTGTGGCCACCATTATTTCCCAGAACTGCCTTAACTCTCCTGGGCATGGGGTTTACCAGAGCTTCACAGGTTGCCACTGGAATGCTTTTCCACTCCTCCATGACGACATCACGGAGCTGGCGGATATTCGAGACTTTGCGCTCCTCCACCTTCCGCTTGAGGATGCCCCAAAGATGTTCTATTGGGTTTAGGTCTGGAGACATGCTTGGCCAGTCCATCACCTTTACCCTCAGCCTCTTCAATAAAGCAGTGCTCGTCTTAGAGGTGTGTTTGGGGTCATTATCATGCTGGAACACTGCCCTGCGACCCAGTTTCCGGAGGGAGGGGATCATGCTCTGCTTAGTATTTCACAGTACATATTGGAGTTCATGTGTCCCTCAATGAAATGTAACTCCCCAACACCTGCCGCACTCATGCAGCCCCAGACCATGGCATTCCCACCACCATGCTTGACTGTAGGCATGACACACTTATCTTTGTACTCCTCACCTGATTGCCGCCACACATGCTTGAGACCATCTGAACCAAACAAATTAATCTTGGTCTCATCAGACCATAGGACATGGTTCCAGTAATCCATGTCCTTTGTTGACATGTCTTCAGCAAACTGTTTGCGGGCTTTCTTGTGTAGAGACTTCAGAAGAGGCTTCCTTCTGGGGTGACAGCCATGCAGACCAATTTGATGTAGTGTGCGGCGTATGGTCTGAGCACTGACAGGCTGACCCCCCACCTTTTCAATCTCTGCAGCAATGCTGACAGCACTCCTGCACCTATCTTTCAAATACAGCAGTTGGATGTGACGCTGAGCACGTGCACTCAGCTTCTTTTGACGACCAACGCGAGGTCTTTTCTGAGTGGACCCTGCTCTTTTAAAACGCTGTATGATCTTAGCCACTGTGCTGCAGCTCAGTTTCAGGGTGTTGGCAATCTTATTGTAGCCTTGGCCATCTTCATGTAGCGCAACAATTCGTCTTTTAAGATCCTCAGAGAGTTCTTTGCCATGAGGTGCCATGTTGGAACTTTCAGTGACCAGTATGAGAGAGTGTGAGAGCTGTACTACTAAATTGAACACACCTGCTCCCTATGCACACCTGAGACCTAGTAACACTAACAAATCACATGACATTTTGGAGGGAAAATGACAAGCAGTGCTCAATTTGGACATTTAGGGGTGTAGTCTCTTAGGGGTGTACTCACTTTTGTTGCCGGTGGTTTAGACATTAATGGCTGTATATTGAGTTATTTTGAGGGAAGAATAAATTTACACTGTTATATAAGCTGCACACAGACTACTTTTCATTGTGTCAAAGTGTCATTTTGTCAGTGTTGTCCCATGAAAAGATATACTTAAATATCTGCAGAAATGTGAGGGGTGTACTCACTTCTGTGATACACTGTATATATACAGCGGTCATTACCTGAACAATGTGGCATTTAAAATGGAATTAAAGAATAAATAAATACTTTTCTCTACTGCTGCTGACCTCCACTCCTGACCAAGGATGGTCGTGACTATCACACACCCCCTCTGATATGTGTGTAGTACCAACAGCTTCTTTTTATCTGCATGCAGCGGGTTCAAATAGAGATCTGTATCGCGCACGGAGAGTCACACACCAATCTCCATTTTCCTCCGTCTCTGTGCAGTTGCCATTAACTGGCCAGTAGAGGTCATACTTGCAGCAGTCATAAGTCAAGTCAAGTCAAGTCAACTTTATTTATATAGCGCTTTTTACAATAGACATTGTCTCAAAGCAACTTTACAAAATCCAGGACCAACAGACACAAAAACCCCTGTTGAGCAAGCCGAGGGCGACTGTGGCAAGGAAAAACTCCCTGAAAATTACAGGAAGAAACCTTGAGAGGAACCAGACTCAGCAGGGCCCATCCTTCTTGGAATTTCTCCAGACAAGCCAGTCATTGTTCTTATAGGCCTGAGTTTGAGATGTCAGCACTGGTGTGCTAGCTTGTTTTACAGCTGCACTACCCAAGCGCCAAATGTATTAAAATAAAAAATAAATAATGTTAACTTAGATTTGCGAATATTAAAAAAACAAAAACAAAACATTGCTTTATTTATTTATTTTTTTAATCTTAAATATTTATTTCTATAAATGAAGAGCTACCAACAGCCGGTAGCAAATTCCTTATACAGTGGTACCTTGTAACTCGATGTCCCCTAAACTTATAATCTTAGAAACTCGACGCCCTTCGTCAAGAAATGTGTACCCTCAAACTCAACGTTTCCTTTAAACTCAGATTGTGTGCGACTGCTGCTTTGTTCAGCGCTCGGCTTGAGCAGTGCAGTAAAACGTCGTCAAAGTGTGAATATATGAGACGAATCTGCATTTGTGTCGAATATCTGTCAAATCCAGTGTAAAAGCTCCACATGTATCTGTGTTTATCTGGATTTTCCTCCCTGTTTCACTTTTCAACTTGTGTTACAGCTCGGGGTTCTGAGAAATTGTCAGAGAGTCAAAAAAGCTCATTGTTAAAATAGCTTAATGTGGTTTAATGTAGTAAAAGAACGACACAGGAGCACTAAACCTCTCTTAATTATTACTGATCATAAGTTCTCTCCACTAATGAAATTCCTCACTCGCTGTTTTAGTACAGTAAGTCACGTTAAGTTTTGTTTGTTGTTCGTATAGCCTGAGTCGCTTTTATCGTGTCATATCACATCATATCAAGCGCCACTTATTAAAACACAGTGGCAAACTAAGCAGCACCACCACACTCCATGAGAAACAATGATACAGCCAGCGCAAAAATGGTTTTGCAGCTTCTCATGTGAATGCACCTTTACTGAACAGAACAGAATCCAGGATCAAGAATCTTCTCGATTAAGAAGCATAAGGAAACAATAATGAAGTAAAGGTAAAGTGCAGTTTTTATTGTATTACATTTTTTTTTGTTTATCTATTTTTTCCCACTTTTTTCCCCCAACTTTTATACCCATTCTAATCGTGTCCAATTACCCTGAATGCGTGCCCTATACTGATTCGACCCTTTGCCGCTGACTGAGGACGCCACTCAACTGACTTGCGCCCCCTCCGGCGCGCAATCAGTACAGCATGCATTTTTTTCACCTGCACGAGCCGAGTTCATGCACCGAGAGACACTGCGCATGGAGGGTCACACCCCCCTCAATGTTATTCTTCAGCCCTGTGCAGGCGCTGTCAGTCAACCAGCAGGGGCCGCAGTCGCACCAGTTATGAGGACCTATGCTCCGACTTCTACCCCTAAGCCCCTGAACAACAGCCAAATGTTGTTCATACTGCCGCCCAACCCAGTCGAAAAGGTAGAGCTGAGTTTCGATACGATGCATCTAGAAACCCAACTCTGGTGCACTAGCGTACTTTACCGCTGCGCCACCTGAGCGGCTTATTGTATTTAATTGATTTTTAACTGTTTTCAATTGTATTTCAGTGTTTTTATATTATATTTGTGTTATTTTCAGTGTATAAGAGTAAAAAACAACCCCATTATTTTACATTTGCCTAAAATATATGCAGTTTCACGGGACCATGGAACACATTAACAGGTTTCTCATACATCCTTATGGTAAAAAACATACCTTGAAACTCAACGTCTTTTAAACTCTACGCCACTCCCAAACCAATTGACGTTGAGTTTTAAGGTACCGCTGTATGAGCAAACATACATGGAGAATAAAGCTGATTCTGATTCTAAATAAGTACATTTTTTATGCTAGATATTTTTTAGTTAGACAGCTTCAGGATCATTGGAATTGCAAATGTTGACTTATTCTGTACATGGCTGCCTTTACACATGGTTCATAATTGCCTGCCTTTCCTCTAAACCCAACACTGGTGGAGTATTTAAATGAGAACGCATCGATTTGGTGAGCTGAAAAGGGGAATTGGTTTCAATATTGATTCAGTAGAGCAGGAAGGAATAGTGCTATCAGTGCCGTAGTGATTACACGCAGAATGATATCCCCCTTCACTTAGCAGCTTCTTGTTTTTTATCAGGCCTCATTAAAAAACAATGCTGGAGCGAGCCTATCCTGATGTTTGCTACTTGACTGCACTATAAAAGTCAGAACCTCATCACTCCCAGTTGAGCGATAAGCTCACACACAAATTGGAGCTGCTTCAATTACGACTCATTGAAGACATGAAAATATTCTCACCTCCTCTGCCTTTTCACACTCTCTCTTTCTTTCTTTCTTTCTTTAACACACATCAACGTCGTAGACTTTTCATCCGGCTGCTCACCGGAAATTCAGTCAGGGCTCCTTTTATAGGGACCTTTTAAAGAATCTGACCTATAAGCGACTCTCATATATGTGGACGTCCATGACAAACAGCGTGACTGACAGCGTGCTGCACAAATCCTCACAAATTCTAATCTGAAGTATTCCTAAACCCTCAGGCGGAGAGGTGTGAGCATAAATTAAACACGGTGAGCTAATTACAGGACTTTGTTGATAAATGCTAACATCAGTAGATTTCTCCAGTCCAGAATAATATTGCTGCAGGGCAGCTGTTCCCGAACCTCAAGTGACCAGATTACTTTAAAGTAAAACCACCAGACTTTTATTAAACAGTGTAATTTATTAATGTTTATATATTTATTCAGAAAGTTCTCTATATGAACAAAAGTATTGGGACACCCCGTCTAAGTGTAATAAATCAATTACAGTGGTACTTTAAAAACTCGACATCAGTTGGTTCTGGGAGTGGCATCAAGTTTAAAAGACGTTGAGTTTTTAAGGTATTTTTTACCATAAGGATGTATGAAAAACCTGTTAATGTGTTCCATGGTCCTGTGGAACTGCATATATTTTAGGCTAATGTAAAATAATGGAGATGTTTTTGATACTTATACACTGAAAATAACACAAATATAATATAAAACACTAAAATACAATTAAAAACAGTTAAAAATAACACAATAAAAGCTGCACTTTACCTTTACTTCTTTATTGTTTCCTTATCATGGAGATGCTTCATCTTGAAATAACATATTCCGTAGTGGGCAGTAATAATTAAGAGAAGTTTAGTGTTTCTATGTCATTCTTGTAATACATTAAGTAACATTAAGGTTTTTTTTTTACAATAAGCCTTTTAGGCACCCAGATGGCTCAGCAGGATATTCCGCTAGCACACCAGCACCGAGATTCTAAACTCCTCGGTTCGAAACTCGCCGTTGCCACCGGTCGGCTGGGCGCTATCTAGCTGGCATAATTGGCAGTGCCTGCAGCAGACACAGCTCTGCTAGGGCGGGACCACCAGACTAAGTGGGTGGGGTCTTCAAACGCTGTGTAAAGACCCTGATTGGCAGATAGAGAGGCACCTGTGCAGAATGCATAGGTGAAAAAGGGTTCTGCTAAGGGCTGTGTGCAGGTCGGAGGAGGCGTAAGAAGCAATATACCCTCCTCGATCACCCAGCAGTGGAAGACAAATTGACTACACTAAATTGGGAGAAAATGGGAGAAAATACATGAATAAAATAAAAAAATAAATAAAAATCTGATTCTCACAATTTCTCAAAACCTCGAGTTGTAAGACAAGTTTAAAAGTGAAACAGTGAGGAAAATCCAGATAAACACAGATACATGTGGAGCTTTCAGACAGGATTTGATGGTTATTCCACACAAATGCAGATTCGTCTCATATTCACACTTTGACGATGTTTTACCGCACCGCTCAAGCCGAGCGCTGAACAAATCGGCGGTTGCAAACACATCGAGTTTAAGGGTACACATTTCTCGACGAAGGGCATCAAGTTTCAAAGATTTTAAGTTTAGAGGACGTTCAGTTACAAAGTACCACTGTATATAAAAGAAAATACATGCTTCCAATTATGCAGCGACAATTTAGGGAAGGCCCGTCCTGTTCCAGCATGCCTCTGTGCACAAAGCAAGCTCTATAAAGACATAAAGAAAAGCAAAGAGCCCTGACCTCAGCCCCAGTCAACAGCCTTGGAATGAACTGGAACATCAACTGAGGCTTTCTTGACTGACAACAGTGTCCAGACATACAAATGGACATTCACTTCAAAGTCTTGCAAGAATCCTTCTCAGAAGATATAGATGAAGAGATCACATAATGGTCACTTAATTTTACGTGGTCAGGTGTCCAAACACTTTCGGCCATATAGTGCATACTGAGTAACATTAAAGATAAATAGCTTTTTAATAGCTTAATTAATGTTACTAATTCATTTCAGTTTTTAGGATATAAGATCAGGACAACACTAGTAAACACAACATGCATTGGAATTCATTGCTCCACTTATAACAGTCCGGTCACTCATGTCCTGTTGCAGCCAAGCACTCCCAGACCCTAACACTACCACCGTCATGTTGGACTGTTTGTGTTCTTACTATAAAGCTTTATATTTTCATTTTGCCAGAGATAATGAGACCATTTTCAGCCAAAAAAAAATTTTTAATCATTTATAGCACCATGCCACTTGCTTTTCTATGAATATGAAAGCAGAGAACCGGAGGTTTTGAGCATGGAAGTCAAATGCTAGTACAGTAGGGTGGAACCTGTGCTGGTAATATTCAATAGTGACCAAGGTAGTGCCTTTTGAAAATCTTTATTAAACAAGCATTGCTGTGTAATTTCTGCAGCTGTACAAGTGTATTTTAATTCAACAAACATAAAAAGCCTTGCTTCCCACAATCCTTTTCTTCTCCCCAGGCACACAACGCAGAGTGACAGGCCTCTAAAAGCAGTCTGCTTCCATTAACATAATGGAAAATGATTTAAATAATGGTGATGTTCTTTTATTGTTTATATTTAGCTAGAACACACATCCCACATTTGCTTATTTCTATTGTGTCGAGTGTGTTGGCATGGATTTGCAGCCGGCGTTAATACAGTGGAACTGATGGTAATCAGCTGTATGAAGCTAAACATGCAATTACTCTAAAACCTGTGATAAACTGTGTCCAGGCGGGAGTCTGTTAGCTGTGTGCTGCTGAACATGTTCATGTTTCCTCTCAGAGAAAATCTAATGCAGGTCAGGTTTGCATTTTAACTATTACTCAATACATTTATTTTTATTTTATTAGGATTTTAACGTCATGTTTTACACATTTTGGTTACATTCATGACAGGACAGGTAGTTACTGGTTACATGGGGTGACCATATTTTGGTTTTAAAAAAGAGGACGCCTGGTTCGGGGAAGGAAGAGGGGTTATTTCATGTTGTTGGTGACACCATGGCAGTGTGTATGGGGTAGAGGTTTAAATGGTTGACAAATGAGTCAATAACCATCCAGCTGTGTTACTGAACTTTAATAAATGTACAGCTGCTCTTTAACAAGGGCCTTTATGGTCAGATAATCTTATTCCTTCACATTCAGCGTTAAGCCCTAAACAATAATAACAACAAATTAAAAAACAGTTTTCACCTATAAATAAAAATCCTTTTATTTTTTAGTTTCTTTGATGTATTGTACAATCATATCAGCCGACTTATTAGGAGTGTTTTTAACTTTAATTTGATTCACTGTAATTACTTGCTCCCATCAGTAGAAACCCAGCAGTAAGATGTGTCTTCTAGTGCTTGCTGAGCAATTTCCACAGGATGCAGCAGCATCACGGTGTTGACAAGAGCCTCTGTGTTAGTACGTGCACCCTAGGTTACACAAGATTCATCAGTTTTAGAGGAAACCCATACATTACCCTCAAAATCATTCTCCAGGCCACACAAGGATGATGGCGGTCCTTGGTCTGGTTCCTCTTAAGGTTTCTTCCTGTTTTTATAAGGGAGTTTTTCCTCGCCACTGTCACCTTTGGTTTGCTCAACAGGGGGTTTTTGGTCTGTTGGTCCTGGATTCTTGCTTTGAGTTGCTTTGAGACAATGTCTATTGTAAAAAGCGCTATACAAATAAAAGTAACTTGACGCAGGGAAAACATTTCAATTCCACACAGAGAGGACCTGGACTGCTCCATTTGGGAATCGAACCCAGGACCTTCTTGCTGTGAGACGACAGTGCTATCCAAAAAAAAAAGGTCGCCACCTGGATTTAACTTAGCAAATAGGTAAGAGCCTCCCATTGGACAATTACTGCATGGGTGCTTATGTTTTAGCTGGCAACAAGTTATTTAACCCTAACTGATGCAGTGAGTAGCTTCTCATTTGACACATCCTGTGGTCGTGGAAAAGATGTTAATCTGTTTCAGAAGGGTCAAATTATTGGCATGCATCAAGCAGAGAAAACATCTAAGGAGAAGCTGAAACGACTAAAATCGGGTTAAGAACTGTCCAGCGCATTATTAAAAAGTGGAAGGACAGTGGGGGGGGGGAAACATCATCTTCCAGGAAGGAATGTGGTCGGGAAAAAATATTGAATGATCGTGATCGGCGATCACTTAAACGTTTGGTGAAATCAAATGGTAGAAAAACTCCAGTAGAACTGTTTAATAGTGACAGTAAGAGCATTTCCACACACACAATGTGAAGAGAACTCAAGGGATTGGGACTAAACAGCTGTGTAGCCTTAAGAAAACCACTTGTCAGTGAGGCTAACTGGCAAAAACGGCTTCAATTTGCTAGGGAGCATAAAGATTGGACTCTGGAGCAATGGAAGAAGGTCATGTGGTCTGATGAGTCCAGATTTACCCTGTTCCAGAGTGATGGGCGCATCAGGGTAAGAAGAGAGGCGGCTGAAGTGATGCACCCATCATGCCTAGTGCCTACCGTACAAGCCTGTGGGGGCAGTGCTATGATCTGGGGTCGCTGCAGTCGGTCAGGTCTTGGTTCAGCAACGTTATGTGCCCAAAGAATGAGGTCAGCTGACTACCTGAATATACTGAACCACCAGGTTATTCCATCAATGGATTTTTTCTTCCCTGACGGCACGGGCATTTTCCAAGATGACAATGCCAGGATTCATCGGGCTCAAATTGTGAAAGAGTGGTTCAGGGAGCATGAGACATCATTTTCACACATGGATTGGCCACCACAGAGTCCAGACCTGAACCTTATTGAGAATCTTTGGGATGTGCTGGAGAAGACTTTGCGCAGTGGTCCAAATCTCCCATTATCAATACAAGATCTTGGGGAAAAATTAATGCAGCTCTGGACAGAAATAAATGTTGTGACGTTGCAGAAGCTTGTGGAAACGATGCCACAGCGAATGCGTGCCGTAATCAAAGCTAAAGGCGGTCCAACCAAATATCAGAGTGTGTGTTTTTTTGGCCAGGCAGTGTATCTCTATCTATAAGCATACCCTTATAAGCAATGGGCTTTTTAATATACTGGATCTCAGGGCGGCACGGTAGCACTGCCGCCTCACAGCGAGAAGGTCCTGTGTTCGATCCCCAGGTGGGGCGGTCCATGTCCTTTCTGTGTGAAGTTTGCATGTTCTCCCCGTATCTGCATGGGTTTCCTCCGGGAGCTCCGGTTTCCTCCCACAGTCCAAAGACATGCAGGTGAGGTGAATTGGAGATACTAAATTGT